>NW_021634557.1:0-45895 GCF_004799145.2 Neltuma alba | reverse complement strand
TTGATGTAGGAAGTCTTACATCTGATAAAGTTGGGAACTAATTAATACTACCCCTAGTCCTAAATATAAGATTTAGTTTGTGGTGCAAATTGTTCTACAAAGTAAATCTTATATTTAAGACCAGAGGTAGTATATAATATAGCATAGGGACCACAAACTTGAGCTTTAAGGTTTTAAATCAAGGTGTGGCATTCTCTCCTCCTCATCACCCATTTGTTCTCTCCCTCCACTTTGGGGTTTGCTTCTCGTACCTAACACATTTTGTTGAGGGCTATAAGCATGTGCACTTTAATGTAGAATTCCTTGTTTGTTTAGGTACTCTCCTAGGGTGGTGTTAAAGTACTTTGTGCCATTATCTATATAAAGGACTTGAATATAGGAGTCTCAAACAACATCCTAGATTTCATTTGTAGTTGGGAGAAACATGAAGCTCTTCTTTATCCTTGGGATAATAACATTCACCAACCAAGACTCTTCTTTATCATTGGGATAATAACATTCACCAACCAAGACAGCATTGCATGGCCTGAATCTTCGATGCCCTGATAAGGGTGTTTCACTAGTGATATATCCAGCCTTTCCACAATCTTCAACTGCAAATTCTATTGCCTGGGCCCTCTCAAACTAATTTTCGTTGTTTAGCTTCTGTGGTATGATCAGAACCACTGGCCCTTCAAGAATAGAAGTCACCATGATGGAACCCCCAATTTGGCACCAGTTGGACATGGAGGAGCCATCAAGGCCCGAAGTCATTTTAAAGTGTGCAACTTCCTCACCGGAGTTCAACTCCATGCCTGTTTAAGGATCACCGTCTTCGGTTTTTGTCTCATGCTCTAATGCCATATGAGTCATTGCACTGAAGATAATTTTTATTGATCTCACAATATATATTGAGGAACCCCCATAATATAAAAAGGGAAAACCTGATTGAGGAAAATAAAAAATAATACAGAGCTGGATATGTACAGCTCTATACAATTAATTCTTTTAAATTCTAATAATTCTGATTTTACCATATTTCTTCTTTTATCTGTTGGTTAAAAATTGTTATAAGCTCCATTAATATTGCTGCTTTTTCTATGGATTTTTAGTTAATGGATCTATCACAAACCGGCAACCAATTTCTGTGGGCAATATTGGCACTGCTACTATAAAAGTGGTAAGATCCTCAATTTGTATGAAAATATTATTAAAATTTGGCACTGATTTGTTTTACCCCCATAATGATCCCGGATTTATCATATCTCTTCAGGAGCCCGTTCCTGTTACTTCCATGGTTACAGGACCTACTTTTCCTCATATGCCATCAGTTCCACGTGCTCCTAGTCAAGGTGTCCCAAGCTTGCAGACTTCGTCTCCGTCTTCTGCTTCTCAAGATATTATGGCAAGTAATGAAAATACACAGGATGTAAAGCCCATGATGTCAGTGTCACAGCCCTTGCGCCCAGTGGGTCCTGCTCAAGCAAATGTCAACATTCTTAACAATCTTTCTCAAGCACGACAGGTGCTAAGTGGAGGAACCTCAATGGGACTTCAGTCAATGGGTCAAACTCCTGTGGCTATGCACATGTCGAACATGATATCCAGCGGAATGGCATCTTCTGTACCTGCTGTTCAAAATGTATTTTCATCAGGACAGTCAGGCATAAATTCAATAACTAGTTCTGGATCTCTCACTGGTTCCATGCAGGTTGGAGCAAACTCAGGTCTTGGTTCATTAACTTCAGCCACGTCAAATTTGTCTGGAAGTTCAAATATTGGGATTTCACAACCACTGGGAAATCTGCAAGGTACTGTTAGTATGGGTCAGCCAGGGTTAGCCATGAGCCAAGGAAACATTGGCGGCGCCCAAATGGTGCAAAGTGGAGTTAACATGAACCAAAATGTGATGAGTAGCCTTGGTCCATCAGTTGTCTCTTCTGGGACTGGTACAATGATTCCTACTCCCGGAATGTCTCAGCAAGTACAACAGGGAATGCAACCACTTGGTGTGAATAATGCAGCAGCTAATATGCCTTTACAACAACAGACCTCAGGTGCTATGCAATCTACACAATCAAAATATGTGAAGGTTTGGGAGGTTTGTCCTGATCCCTTTTTAACCCCTGTAAATCTGCCTCTCAAGCTTTGGCTTTCATGCATTTTCTTTTTTCCTTGAGAAAATTTTAAAATAATTGGCATGGAATGTGAAATCCTAACATCTTCTCTATAATGAATTTTGTCCAGCATCAGTTGACCATCATGCATTTGTCATCAGTTTCTTTAGATTTGATAAGAATAATTTATGCCACTTATCCCTTGTAAGGCTTATTCTTGAGTTTAGCGTGATTGGAGTATGTTTTTGAAGTATTACTGCTAATCAATTTTCGGGCATCTAATTCTAAACTGTTATTTGACATGAAACGAAGTGTTTATCTTAGACAAATTAACTGTTTTTTTTTTTGGCCGACAAATCGAGACTGTTATTGCAAACTGTGGTTTTCATTTTAATTGCAATGGTTGCCTTTTCTGTTATGGTTCACTAAGGGAGACCATAGTTTCTTCAATTAGATTTTGTTGGATCATGTCTTTGTTTTCCTGTTAGTATCTTTAACTTGAGGAGAATATTTTTGACAAGTGCAGCTTATATCTCTATCTTTCTAAATCCTCTGCTGTGTCCTCCTTACTCTTGCCCACATTGATTTTAGATTCTCATTATCACTATTTAGTAATTACATACCATAAATGTTTGTATTGTAGGTTGCATTATATCGTTTTTGCTTTGCTACAATTTTCAATTTTTATTTATCACGCATGATGCAATGATCATAGCCCGTACTACCTTAATCTCTGATATCTCTGAAAAATTCTGGATATTTGACATTATGAAATGGATAATATCACTGATAGAAGCAAGAGGCGAGGAAAGAATTTGCTCAAAATGCTTACTGCTGTAGTTGTTTATACTATTTGGCGTTCATTAAATCTAATAGATCCTTACAATTCTGCTTTAATCTCATTGAAGTTATCTCTTTGTTTTCTAAAATTCTATAAATCAATTCTATGTTGTCCGGTGGCTGTAACCATTAATAACTGTAGATCATCAAATGATAAGTAGGAATTGCTACAAAGCACGGGTCATGAAAATTCCTTATTGTTATTCTCGCATGCTTTTGCATCAGTTTTATATCTTTAATTGTTGCTATTCATGCAGGGAAGTTTATCTGGGCAAAGACAAGGACAGCCTGTATTTATCACCAGACTAGAGGTATCATCTCAAAGCTTGATAAAAACTATCTGGCTTACTTCTTCTTACTTGACCATTGCATTAATTTTGTGCATTTTCAGTCTCTTTCATAATAGCAGCAATTCCTCCAAGTTTGTGGCATGTGTTAATTTGATGAGTACTTTCTTCATGGCAGGGGTATCGGAGTTATTCAGCTTCTGAGTCGTAAGTTCAGGAACTCATATTCTTTCTTCGTAGAAGTCTAGGGATCATTGTCAGTGGTTAGACTTTCTAAAACTGTCGGCTCAATATTCTTTTCTCATTGGTTTGTTGAGCTGCCTCTTTATTAAAGAAATTACTGACTTCTCTTTCCTTGATGGCTTAATTGGTTTTTCAGAAGTTTTGAGTCATTAGATGATTATATTCACGGAACCATACTTTCAATACTGGGTAACAATTATTAATAAGCATCTTGAGAAGCTCACTTTTGAGTTTTTATTCTACTGATTTATGAAATCAATAAGTTCCTAGATTCTTTAATTTGGATACTTGGAACAGCAAGGATCAAACTTCCAACCTCCCTTTGAGTTTTAATTCTAGTGATTTATGAAATCGATTTCAAGGTTTCCTTTATAAGTTCTATAATTTTTCACATGGGCAGGACATGCTTTTAACGGAGCAAAGTGTGCATGAGTATTTTGTATTATGCGCATATGGAAGTGATCATAACTATTTAGGTTGAAATTTCTCCCATTTCTTCATAATAAATTACCTTAAGACTGGTATGAAAAATTCAACTTATCATGACACATCATGTGCTCCAAAATTATACCAATATGGCTGAAGCAGTGTGGGATTTTCCTAAATGTCTACCTGGTCTAAATCACTATCAGTGGCTTTAGATTGTCACCTATATTGGCCTAACTTGGCAGTAATTAAAAAAATCTAATGACTGCTTTTTATGGGTCCCAGGCTTGCATCGAACTGGCCACCAACAATGCAAATAGTTCGTCTTATATCTCAAGATCACATGAATAACAAGTAACTTCTTTTTTTGTGCTTAGCTTTGGTCTTGCTTATTTAGTGTGTGTAGCTTTATATTGGTCCAGGCATTATTCTGTATATATTCTGACTTGACAATGCTTTGACACAAGGCAATACGTTGGAAAGGCAGATTTCCTAGTTTTTCGGGCTATGAACCCACATGGATTTCTTGCTCAGCTTCAGGAAAAGAAGCTGGTAAGTTATCAGTGCATCTTAATTTCTTCCTTTTCTTTAGTTTCTTCTGCTAATCTATAACATAACAATCTTATTAGTCAATAAAGTATTGTTGCTTCTTGATAACCGAGCCTTGTTCTAGAAAGAAGATAAAATGTGGCTTTTGCAATGTGTGGATTTCCAATTAATTAAATTGGAAGATTAAAAAAAATCACATCACTGAAAATATAAGATTAAATCGCATGGAACTAGGACTGTATGCATGAGGTTATCTTCGAAGTGTTTAAAAGTTTCAATTTATATCTAAGATGTCCTAGTATGTGTTGGTGTCTTCAATTCGATGTGTTCCAAATTTGTATAAGCAAGTAACTAGGAGGTTTTGTTACCAGATATAACCAGTCACTCAAAATTTGTAAATCACACTTGTATAATTATCCTCTGTTATTTCTAACTCCACTTTTAAGGCACGGAATCAGAATGGACAATTTACCTGTTCCATTGAAGGATTGTAACAGTTGTGTATTTTGTGCCTGCTGCCTGCATATGCTGTGAACTTGTTTCGCGGGTATTCTTTGTTTGTTTGCATGCATAGGAGATAATTATGGTAAACTTGAATTAGGAGAATATAGGCACAGTATGCTTATGAGACTCGTGCAAAACAAACGGGCAGCATTTCCTGTGTTTCTCTTTTGAGCAAGTAAAGAAGAATTGACAAGAAAAAGAAGAGCAGGACAAAAAGGGGGCATAAAATAAAATCTCCTAGGTCAATTAAAGGATGTAAAAACGACCGTAGGAAGCAAAGGGAAAGAGAGAAGGCTCAATAGTGCTCTCCAATCCTCTATAATTTTACCTGTGCTCCAACTCAATCCTACAAAAATAAGAGGTGACAATATCAACATCAGCTTAATTTGAACTATTTTTGTGCTTGAAATTATGGCCCTTATGGCTGAACCGTTATATTTCTTGGTTTGGTAAGCCTAGTCTGGTGCTGAATGTTTCTTCTTCCATTACAGTGTGCAGTAATCCAATTACCATCACAGACGTTGCTACTATCTGTCTCTGATAAAGCCTGCCGCTTGATTGGGATGCTTTTTCCTGGGGTGAGAAATTCTGAACTCAAGCCTCTTGAGCATTAAATTTTCTTCCCTTTTGTGGGAACCGGGATAAATGAAATCCACACTTACTTTCACAATCAATTTGCTCACACGTGAAAAGCGTTTGAGTTTCTTTGAAGTATGCCAACTTCAAGGTGCATGCAACATTCTGTTTATTATACTGTTGTGAGAGTTCAAGCTAAGTACACCTCAATTAGTTGTTGACTCTTCCATTTAATGCTATTTACGCTGTAATAAGTCTAGAAGTTGGGCTACTCTTCTCTTTCCCAGGGGATGAATAAACTATACGGCTTAGACACGCCTATTTTCACACATTTAATGTGACTAACGTGTTTCTCACGCCAACACAATCATGACGCTATCAACAGGCAATTGAGCTTTGGTTTGATTATATATGCAGAACGGTCATTATCTATTTTTAATTGTAGTGGGCATGTTGTATTATGTATATTATTCTTTATTTATGCAATACTCCCTCTGGTTCAAAATATAAGCATCAAATCTTTGGAGGGGCTTAATTTTTTTTTTTTTTTTTAAATAATGAGCATCACCTTGAATTTGTCTAATCATTTAATGCATTTTTTCCATTTGTACCCCTAATTAATTATTTGTCTCTTTCATCTCTTTTTTCATTCATTCTCTCTTTTCCCACTCATTCTCTCTTCCACTTACCCTCTTCATAAATGAGGGTGTTTTAGGAAAGTAAATTGCATTGTTTTACATATTTATTGTCTTTAACCAATTTTAACTAACTTTTTTCATTGCATGAATTAGTTATTTGATGTTCATATTTTCAATTGGAGGGACTATTACTATACTTGCACCTTATATTTTGAAAGAGAATTGTTAAATCCCCATTCACGCAAGGGTAGGATACTTGTAACTGTACTTGTGCAACCTAAACTTCTACCTTCCCTTGGAGGTTAAAGTCAACCTGAAACTATTCTACTCTAAATCTCCTCAACAAACCCAATTTTTTGAAGTTCCAAACCATAATGATATCTGTTTATGCATGCTTCCAATATTTCTCTGAAAATTGTTATACAAACAGGACATGGTGGTATTTAAGCCACAATTATCCAGTCAGCAGCAGCAACAAATGCAACAGCAACAGCAGCAGCAGCAGCAACACCAGCAGATGCAGCAGCAGCAGCATCTTACACAGATGCAACAACAGCAGCCACAGCAGGTTGCCCACATGCAGCAACAGCAACTTCCTCAGCTGCAACAACCACAGCAGCAGCAACTTCCTCCGGTGCAGCAGCAACAACTCTCCCAGCTGCAGCAGCAGCAACTCCCGCAGCTTCAGCAGCAGCAGCAACTCCCGCAGCTGCAGCAGCAGCAGCAGCTTCCTCAGCTTCAGCAATTGCAACATCAGCAGCAGATTCCTCAGCAACAGCAATTGGTTGGTGCAGGAATGAGTCAAGCGGCGTACGTTCAAGGTTCAGGACGGTCACAACTGGTGTCTCAGGGACAGGTATCATCGCAAGGTGCACCCAACATGGGTGGAGGTGGATTCATGAGTTAGCTTAGTTTTGCATTTAGTTCCCCAATAATCTATTAGAGTAACGATCTACGAGTCTTTAGCTTAATGTTATTTGAAGCATTGGGCCCTTGGCATTGATAGTGTTAGGTTCAATTTCAGATTGCAATGGTATAGTCTTGGGATGATGTCTTTTGCCGATGAACCATGAAGATTTATGCAGGAAACACTACCGTTAGAATGTTAATAACTAAATGGAAGTTTGCTAGCTAGATGCTGTGGCATGTCACCCTTCCCCATGTTTATATGCGCGTATTTGGGTGATAAATATGTTTTTGAAACTAAATCGGTAAAGAAATTATTCAAGGCATTTGGTGCCTGGCAAAGCAATCTCCTTGCATGGGAGAGGTGGTTAAAGCTGGTTTAGCATTTGCTGGAACCGATGTGTGAAAAAAGGGCACTGTTAAATTTCATAGCTTAATATTTAAAATTGAGCAAGTTAATATTTATTTATAATTACACGTTGAATTTAAAACAGTCAATTAAAAATTTATCATTGCAGCAAATATTAAGGGAATCTATAATTATAATTATTAATAATTAAGTGTAATGATACATAATATTATGAAATCAGAAGAAAACGACTATCCAAAAGATAGTGCCATTTTGTGCCAGTAATAAAAAAAATCTGAAAAGTTCAAATCGTTGAATTACGATTCTTCTTCTTTTTTTTTTTTTTTTGCACAAAGTTATTGAACAAAATACACCTTTTTAATAGTACTAAGATTAGAGATTTTTCCCCCGCAGTAAATCATCCACATCCGGTATTTGGCCTTTCCTGTAGATGGTTTTTTTCTTCATTTCTCATCCGAAAATTAAAGATGTAATTTAAGTTTGTTCTCATAGTAAAAATATTATATTTTTTGCCATTAAATTTGATTGTTAAATTATATTGTTTGATCAGTCAGGATATTTAAGCATCTTATACTACTAAAAAAAGATTTAAGATAATTCTTTAAAGTGTATTACATCTTATTTTGTCACTTAACCCATCATTTATTGGTAAAATTACAGAGATTCTACATCCATTTTATTCAATTTTATTGTTAGTTTACTACCACCAATTGACTCATTAAATTTTGGGACTTATTGAGATAATGTTTCAAATTATTTATAAACGCCTTTTATATAAGTCAACACACAAAGCTCTTTTTATGTACTTATCATATTCTGTAAATCATGAATAAAAAATTAGTTATGAGCTATTTCAAATTCACCTTATAAGTTACAACCCCATTGGAAGGAAGGATCAACAAACACAGTCTAGGACACATTTCACTCAAAAAAATGGAGGAGAAAAAGAGAGATTAGGAGGCACGTGTCAGGTTTCTTTTTTTGTTTTGCCCCCTTCCTCTCTTTATATGCAGGTGAACTGAAAACCAAAAATCTCCACCAGAGGCATAGAAGAGATAGAGAGATAGGGGGAGGGAGATGGAGAGTGCGATGTGTGGGAGATTTGCTCTCTCTCCCAACCACGTCTTCAATTCTAAGCCTGGTACTTTCTTCATTTCTCTTCTCGCTCCCATTTTTGCCTTTCTTCTCCGAATATTTTGACTTCTACTCTATTCTGTTACTCTTTCATTTCGAGCTTCTCTATCACGATTCCTGCAAATTTTCTGGCGTTTTCATTAATTACTCCTGCTGATCTTATTTATCCCCATACGTGATTTTTATTTTTCTCTTCTGGAACGTTTTCGCTGGGAAGTTTGTTTGTTTGTTTTTTAATTGGCTACCGAGTATTAAGTTGCAATCCAACAGGAGCACTTCGGAAGCTTCAATTCATCAATACGAGTGGCTCTCCATTGTTTTAATTTAATCTATAAGCTCTGAAGATAGAGCAACATATGCAGAATCTCAGAAAATTGGATTGACAACTTTCACTGATTTTTTCTTGTTTCTCCAATTTCCATATTTTCCTCCCTTTTCCAGAATTATGATTACATAAAAATCTATACTTATACGCAGATGTCAAATTCCTTACTGAACTAGAAATGAGTCAGGAACAACTGCTCATCCCGTACTCGGAACGTAAAGAAATAAAACTTAAAAAGAATATGTTTTCATGCCGTGTAGATAATATGCGTGCTTCTATTGTGGAAAAGTGATCAGAAAGAATCAAAACATTGGTTAGCATAATAATGACATAATAAACATTCTCGTTTTTTGCGCTAGAAAGGTATTCTGTTTATCTCGCCATACCAAACAGGCCACTAAAGCTATTCCATCAAGAATCGAAAATCTGTGTTAGCTTCTACAATGAGAATATGAGATCGAGTGTCTGATCATTTCATGCGGTTGTCAAATCAATGGATTATTTTTCTGGGAATAAATGCTAAGAAACCACTTCAACTTTAGGACTTGGGCAGAGGTAGATTTTCTTTCTGGAGATTTCTGTTTCTGTTTGCGAATTTTTCTACTAAAAGAATCAGCAAGAGAATTGGTGTTTGGAAAATTAAAGCATGATTCTAGCGGCAATTAAGTAACAAAACATGGATAAAAGTAGCAGATAAGTGACAAGCATCTCTCATTTGTGTTAGAGGGGAGATGCATCAAGAGTCATACTTAATTTGCTTATATTTGTGTAATACTAGTATGCTGACCCTCTCTTTTGGTAAACATAAAATCTTGAACTCTTCTGTGTATGATTGAGTGCTCCAAGAACACTTACTGAAGAAAAATTCACAATACAGGGGACAAATATTCTTCTTGCAGAGGACCATGCTCCAATCTTTGCATTCCCATGGCTGTATTAGCAACAGGACCAGGCAGAGGAGGAGGACTGCTGGAGAAGCCAGTTATTGAAAAAGGAACTCCTGGCCGTGAATCTGAATTTGACCTGAGGTATAGAGCAATTTTGATGTGGAAAGCTTCACATTAAAATTCTTTGATTGGGCTGACTTGGTTTTACAACTTGACTGTATTAATTACAAGTGTTAGGGGATTGCGTTTGCAATCTAAAACCATTGGATGAAAGGAAGATATATAGGAAGTGCCATGGTTTAATAACAGGAAGCTGTTGTGAGTTCTTCCAATATTGTCACTTTTAATAGGAACAGGAATTTAAGGTATGCAATCGTTTGCTATAAAAGCTAGTCTAGATGCTGGTAAAACTGTCTTGTGGAAGAATGGAGATATTATTTGATTAAATCATGCCAAATATGTATTATTTTATATCGTGTAATGCGTATCACTTGCTTCTTTAGCCCCTTTAATTTTAAACACTATTAGGAGTGTCGCTTGGAAAAATTGAATAGCTGTTTTTGCCTAACCTTCCTAATATAACAGTCTAGAGGGATCCTATAGTGAATTATGCAGATCGTTCTGTAGTTAGTTATTGTTTGTTTGGTTTTTTTTTTTTTTTTAATCTAGAGGGTTTTCTAATCAATATTTTTATTTTGGGTTGTTTGGTCATTTTTTTCTTGTTCTGATGAGTTCTACTCATGTTAGACTTCTGCAGCCTGCATATTTATAATATTGCTTTGGTTTCATGCGTTTTCTCTTTGTTGACACTTGAATTCATAAATCAGATTACTGAGTTAAGTTTTAGAGTTTTCTCTCTTGGTTCTATGCTCGGGGGTCAGCTGTTATTTTGTTTGATTGTGCTAGTGGTTAGCTTTTAGCATATTAACTTTGCATATTTATCTATCACTCCTCTAGATACTAGTAATCAAGTTGCACAAACCAAAGAATACAGTGAAAAGCAATAAATATGTTTATGATCTTCCTTTTTTCCCAAAATGCCCTTATCAGTTGCTTCATATAATGGTTATATAACGATGTTGACTTAATTGATGAGGGTGATACAGGAAATTTTCAATTAATATAAGGAATAATAGGTAGTTGTTTCTTATATTCAAGTCCAAAGAAATACTTTCATTTGATTACCCAAAAAAAAAAAAAATCCGGAGGGAGTGTTACTCCCTTTGGTCCCAAGTCTACTCTTTTTCAGCTTTTCTTTTGGCCAACGCTTTACGAAGTACGCTGCAGTGTTTATTAGCCATTACCAAATATATCCTTGTTCAATTTATGTAAAGCTGGGTGAGTAAATAGACTAGATCTATTATGTTACTTCTGCCAATAAAATTGAATAGGGGAGGTTTGGAAAAGGAGTATGATTCTTGAAAAGATGAAGGTTGTTAACTATCATTAATAATTTTGTTATTAAGGTCCTATATTTGTACTTCATGTATAAAAAAATTTGTGAGAGTGAAAGAAAATATTTAATTCTGGTTTCCCAAGACATGCAGGAAATCACGGAAATTAGCGCCGCCATATCGAGTAATATTGCACAATGATGACTTCAACAGAAGGGAATACGTTGTACAAGTATTGATGAAGGTCATTCCTGGCATGACCCTTGATAATGCATATGACATCATGCTAGATGCTCACTACAATGGATTGTCAGTGGTCATTATCTGTGCCCAAGCTGATGCTGAAGAACACTGCATGCAGCTAAGAGGCAATGGCCTGCTGAGTTCAATTGAACCTGCAAGTGGTGGGTGCTAATCATTGGCCTCTTTGTAAATCTGATTATGTTCTATGTTGTTGAAAAGCAAAATTTCCAGATTTTAGTCTGTGTACATAAATTTGTCCTCATGAACGTTACAAGAACAAAGAAAAGGAGAAAAGGTATGGTCATCCTGTGAATTATAAGGGATGGTTGTGTCTTTCAATAAAAAATTTCACAACTTCCGTATCAGAAATGTGGTTACTTGGTGTTGTTAACGTAGGTGACCACAATGAGTCTCTGCTTTGTCTTTAGTTTCTGTGAATAGGACTTGTTTGGGTAATGCCAGTTGTACGAATGTGCCGTTGTGTTGTCAGTAGAAAACGAGTTCGTGTATTTCTTTTGTACCTGCGTCTAGTAACTCGTATAATAGTTGTGCATAATTATCTTGTGAGTTTAATTTTCATTACTCGTTTTAATTACATAACTTTTGTTTCTTTTATTTGCATTGTATATATTGAATAGCATTCCAGAAACATGGACACAGAGAACTTCTAAATTTGTTTAAATTAGTTTAACTATTTTATCATGAGTTTTTTGAAACAATTCTACATGCAGTAAGATTATTTAATAAAATATCGTAACTAATACGGATACTATCCATAAAAATAGACTAATTATTATTCTCATTGACAAGAATTATTATTATAAACTGATGCATTTTTCGTAAAAGGATCAAATGTAATTTCTTACAAATTATACGTAATAAGCCACCAAGTTATAAGAATTCTATTTTCTAGGGCTTGGGATGATTATAGAATTAGAAGGACGGGGGATGAGGGAGGTGCGCATATGCATATATACAAATATATGTACACAGACCAACGGGGTTGAATTTAGCAGAAGGGACTAGTCTCTCACAACGTGACGAACCAAAATTTGAATCCCCACTCGGAGAGGTACCCACGTTTAGTGCCTGACAGTACTTCGAATACGATTGCCTCCAATAGGAGGATACCTATGCTTTAGCCAAAGGAAAAAAAAAAAGGTACACAGACACATACATATATGGTAATTTTTGGCAAAGTTTTAAGATATGAATCTGAAAATATGAATTTCCGTAAACTTGGAATTCGGAGTCACAGGTAGGATAGCCGTCCAAGTTTCGTTTGGAACGACGAAAGAGAGGGTGCAGAGTTAGAGAGAGACCAGAGTAATAGAGAGATAAGAAAAACAAAGGGAGACTTGTTGAGCCTGACTTTTGTGGGCTTCAAACTGAAAGCAAACATTAGTGCGGATTGGTTGGCCAATTATAATCCTACTCAAGTGGATGGCCTTCAGTTTTCTTGTAGTTTATTTGGGTCTGCCCCACCAAAAAAAAAAAGGGAAAGACGGGTGCTCATGTATTTAATATTCTAGGTAGTTAAAGTTAATCCTTTTATCCTTCTAATTTGGTTCTTTGATTCCTCGCGATGGAGGGAGGAAGACAAAAATGAAAAGTAGTTCTACAATTAAAAAGAAAAATAATCCACTTATCTAAACTTAGAACAATGAATTCAGAGCCTGTCCAGCCATGCTTATTTGATTTTAACCCATAAATTATATGGAAGGGTCAAAAAACAACCTTTACCCCCACAATACCTAAGGCAACAAGTTGAATTCTTCAGGCAGCCAACCTCATTGCCACATACAGTGTGTGTGATAAACCGACCAATAGCACAGCCGTCTTCATCATTCAATTGGAGTGAGGAATGACTGGATACCGAATACAATGAAAAGAATTCCACCTGAGAGTGCAATCTGCGAGGCATAAAGTATAATGTTACTACTATACCAGTCATACATAATAATATAAAGGCATAAATACAGAAAATAAAACTCATTCCACCAACTCGCCGTTTAGATACACTCATAATCTCTTAGAAGGTAAATAGATCTTACTCAATCCACAATTCTTACTTTTCTCGTTGGTTTGTTGGTAGTCTAAAACTTATATTGACCCATTTTGGAGAAGTTATAATGTAAACTTAATCCATGAGCTTCCCCAAAGAAAAGAGATACCAACCATAAAGGGGGGGAACATGGCATGTGGGCAACATATCATGCATAGGTAAAAGCGGGAGACAAGGAACAATAAAATAAAATGCATTACCATTTTTTCAGATATTTGAGATGCCAAACTCTTTCCTCCAACAACAGCAGCAGCAGTGCAAAACGCCTGTCCACTGAAAAAAGGAAAACTAGAAAATTAAGGTTCTCTCCCAAGTAGTTGCTGGATTTTAGGCATGTGAAACATCCTGCAGCCACGTGTATGGTTCCAGGCAAGAACATTGCATGTGCAAGTATGCATATATGCTAGTGTGTATGCAGAAGTTCAGGAAAGAAACCACTGAATTAACATACGAACATTGGCCCAAAAAATTCCTGATATACATATACATATATATGCATATGCATGCAGGTATATTAGAATGACTATAATTCTCGAAGATAGTATAGTAAAAGCTTACACAATGCCACCAAGAACCACACCAAATGGATTCTCTTCAGCGGCCAAACCAATGGTAGCCAGCTGAAACAGAATGAACTGATGTTAAGTGCGGAACCAAAGTCTCTAGTCATGGAAAAAACAAATATATGCGAAAAAATACTAACCTGGCTCTTGTCACCCCACTCACCGAAAAAGTTGATAGAAAATGCCTGCATTATGGACATGATAATGTGAATCATATGGAAAGGTGGGCAATTAGAAAAATAATCTTTAGAGGAAATGCAATTACTACCTTTAAAAATATGGGGGAGAAAAACTGAGTGAAAAGGGGCCGTTTATGCTTTTTCAAGTCATCATTAACCTGGAAATGAGAAGTGGGGAACATAAAGTGAGCATTATCTAGAACACCGAATACATTATCTGACAAATCAGTTCTAAAAGCAAATGATTCTTGAAATACCAACTAGAAAACTCTTTGTTCCAATTCAAAGATATCTACACAACAGTTTGGCATGGATTGTGTCATAATGCATCAGAGGAGCATGGCTATGCATTTCTGCACTTAACCAAAATAATATCTACTCCATAAAACTCCAGTCTTGATGGAAATCCCCTCAATTACAGTAAGGAGATTTCATCATCGACAAATTGGTATTAAAGCTTTTCCTATAAAGCTTTGAGCAATATTCATTGTTGATTGTAAAGGATCAAGGCCTCCCACCTCTGTTACCCATAAGTTCATAACTACATATTTTACCTACATGACGTGAGATGACACATGATAATAACCTAATGAATCCAGCAAACAATCAAAAATTTAGACCACGTACTTGTCTAGCATTCAATACTTTAAAAAACTAGTCATGCACATATAGATACTTATAGATACTAATACTGCTTTACATCCATCAACAATGCTCCAAAATTTAAGAGTAAAATAGGACCCTTATGAAGGTAAGGCAAAGCTCACCTTTGTAAGGGGCTCATACAATGATTTTGTCCAATCATGTTTTTATGTTACGATGGAAAAACAAACTGTGGTTTATTTATAAGATGTTATAGAAAATTTATTCATGCATGTGGTTTGTTTTAACATGTATACTACAATGTTTAGAATATTTAATACCGATTTTTCCTTTTAATGAGATGTTATATTGGTTACACAAATAATTATATACATGTATATATACCCCCTGTCCCTATATTCTAAAATTTTAGAAACTGTCATATCTTATGTATCATATCATGTTGTGTCCAATATGTGTGCCCGTGTTGGTTACATGGGTATTTGTTAGCACGACCAATAGGTATGCCTTAATAGGGCAGAGGGGGGAAAAAGCAAAACTTCAGGATGATTATTATTGCCATACCTTACTGCTATCTTTTGTGGACCCCCCATTAGCCTTGTAATCCGCATCCTAATCACAATACAAGGATGATGTCAAAAGGTAAATAAAGACTGGAGTTAAAATAAGAAATCAAATAAAAATGTGACAGACCAATTTCGCTTCAACTTCAGCCAGTTCTTCAGACTCCCTGTTCAGTGAAATAATCCAGCATCAGTAAACAAAGTATCAATGCAGATGAGAACTTGCTTTCAAAAGAAAAGGACCAGCAATTGAATGTCCAAGATAATAATCATCACCCTTCTTCAAATATTGCATCCTTCAAGGACCATAGCCCAAAACCAAAGAACAGCAATGTCGTTATGTGATGAGCCCATTTACGAGAAATCTGCAGAATTACATAACAATCAATATGTGCAAGAACCAAAGAAAAATGCAGCATGCCTAAACAAGAGCTTGCTACATAATCTTCGTATATATAATTACACTTCACCTCCCATGCATGTTCACTTAAAAATGGAACTTCACTAATAATTATTTGAGCAGTCTTGCAGCAGACACTCCATCAATATCAAAGTTCAATCACCAAGTTAGACCTAGCTTTGAGGGAAGCAGACCAGAACAGATTGCTAATTCAACAAAACAATACATTTTAATTCAATGACTCAACACATATTAGATGATTGCTCCTCTTTTGTCTATTCATCCGGTGGATTGGAAGACTTTGTAATGCATTCAAGCTAAACACCTGAGTTAACTACTTGCATATTCATTCTATCAATCAACACACAGAACAATGAGAAGAATTGTCAAGTTTCACAAGCAACAAAGAATGCTTACCAGATTTGGAGCAGCCCATCCGACAAGAGCAGATAGAATGGTCATGACCTAAATGTTTCAAATTTCCTTGAGAAGTTTAGATTTGAAGACAATACCATATTTGACGTAATAAGCTATTAATTGTAACAAAAACAGAAAGATAGCTGTGAACCAAATAGGGAGAAAAGAAATTCTTACAATCAAAGCTGATAGGCAACCTGACAAAACAAGCCGTCTGGGGTAACGCATAGCCAGGATCTAGAAATAAGCATTAACGTATCAGATAGTCAGAGTTATGATATTTAGTTCTCTAGACCATACAAAGAAACAAGCAGCACTTTTTCTTCTTTGGTCAACGACTATGTATAAGAAGGGGGCAAATAATACAACATAACATGTCAGACTAACTTCATCATGCTAAGTACTACAGCAATTGAGAATGAACCGCTCAAATAAACTTAGGACAGCACAGCGACTAATTGCTAATTCAAAATAAATTCATGGGGATAGAAGAATTTGTTAAGACTTTAGCAGTTCCTTGTCAAATATCAAACACAGAATTGCAGGAAAAGACTCAACAGAAGTGGGGAGAAGAAGAAGAAGAAGAATGAAATAAAGAAAGAAGGCGAAGAGAGCAATATCTCTGGGTATTCTAGTCGATGATAACATGCTAATCTCCAACATATACTGACCCAAAGTATCCAACCCATCAATCCTGAGTACTTGGTCTTACATGTTGTCCACTGCCAATATTAAAAAAAAAAAAAATTGCGCCCTTCAAACGAGCTTTAAAGAAAATAAGAACATATATGTTGACTTGCACAACAAATCGCCAGCAGCGAAACCAGTGAATATTATAAGCCAAAGTTTTCATATGCCTCTAAATACAGTTTTCAACTTTAGTTGCAAGCAACAAAAAAGTATATAAGATCAAACAATGAAGAAGAACAAACATAAATTTTCCCTCAAAAAACTAACCGCAGCAGCGAAAAATGTTTTGTCCCCGATTTCAGAGAGCACAGTCATAGCCAGAGACTTGGTGAAACCCTAACCCAGGAAAGAAAAACAGAATCAGGGGCCAAATCAAAAGGCGAAAGGAAATCAAATTCAGGGGTGGAACGTAGGATGAAGTTACCTGAACGACGGAACTCATCTTGGATGAATGCACGGCAGCTGAATACGCAGAGCAGAAAAGAGAAGCTGTAAATGATGATGTATCAAAGGAATCTCTCAGACTCTGTATTGGATTGTCGTGAAGTGCGTCAACTTCCCAAGTCGTCGGCGTTTGATCCTTCGAATTTCTACACGAGCTAGTAATTCTAAGGAAAAAAGGAACAATTTAGCTCCTTTTGGATTCTAGAAATAGAAATCAGAGCATGGGATTCAATGCCTGTGAAGGTAACTGATAAAGATGAATAATTGAATACTGAGACACTGAGCAGAATCGGGGTGGAATAAAAAGATGCGCTTTCGTCCGGCACCACACCGGAAGCTCCCCGTTGATAAAATTACAAAGATAAACAATAAACAATCACATATGCGACAAAAATAATGGTTTGAAATATAATCTCATTTTAAAATCTTTATCAGAAATCATAAATAGATTATATAATTAATTATAGATTGATTAATTAAAATAGGAATTAATTAAGAGTGTACCTAAGAAATATCAACAATGCATACCATTTTTTGTGAAGAACACAAAGAAACGAAAATAAAATTAAAAAAAATTCAAAGTTTTTTTGGGGAAATAAATAATTTTTTATAGTTTTTAATTAACTGTGAGTTAATTTCTAAAATTTAACTCTATACAAGTGAATTTTTTTTTTTTCAGAATTTCAACTCATGCACTTTAGTTTTTATAATTTAAATTTGGCTTAAATTTGAGACTTCATCTCAATATTGCAAGTGCTGTTGATTAAAAAAAGAAAAGAAAGTGGTGATAAAGGTATGGAAGTGGATGCTGTTAGTGGAGGAGGTATCTGATTAGAAAAGGGCAAACATGTATGCTTATGCCCTATAGCCATTATTGATTCTTGATGGATCATAGGTGGGTGGGCCAAGATCAGTATTTTTCGTGATTAGATTAGATTAGATCAGATCAGATTAGATTCTTTGAGGACTATAATTTTTTTAAAATTTTTTGGCAAAGTTTTTTGTTATTTTTATATGAAAAGTAATAATACTGTTAGTTATAATTTACATAAGATGTTACTCATGAAAAAAGCCAAACGGGTAGCTCTCAAGCTCCTCCGCACCTAACAAACACGCAAACAAACAACGAGAAAGGAGACTTCTTAGAAAGTTTTTTTTCTTTCTCATGATGGTACGGCCAATAACGGAATGTTAATTTCCTCAATTTTTATTACGTTTATTATTATTTTTTAATTTTAAGAGAGATTTTTATAGCACTAAAAAGAAACGTCCGTAATTTACATAAAATAAAAAGATGTTAGTGTATTTTAATCATTTATTTATATGTAATAATTATTTGGGTTACTACTGTTGTTAATCGCTTCTTGTGCTTTGATCAAATTTTAGTTTTGATTCTTATAGTTTTAAAAGTATTTGGTTTCAGTTTTATTAGTTGTCTCTATATTTTTAATGAAAGATTTTAGTTCTCATACTTAAACTCAAACTCAGACTTCTAAGCTAATGATTTGCAACGTCAAAACCAAAATTTGATCACTGCAACAATAATATTAATCTTAATTATTTTATAAAAAAAATAATAACGAATAAAGGATATTAATATTAAATATAAAATTTATGATTGTTGCCAAAAAAAATGAAAATGTTATAGTAATAAATTATACTCTTCCGATCTTTAATATAAAACCTATTTAACTAATTTGATTAGATTAAGAAAGCTAGATAAGTTAGTTAATTATAAAAAAATATAACATGTTTTTCCTAAAATATTATAATCATCTTTCTTAATATTCCCATTCCCTCTTGTACTTAATTATAGTTGAAGAGATATCTATGAGGATAGTTTAAAAAAATTAATAAATATAATAAATAAGCCTTATATTTATAATCAAAATTAATTTAATAATTAAATTTTATATTAATAACGGAGGAATATTATATTTTATCCTCACGCATCACCTTATCCGCGTCGTTAAAATCAAAGGCGTTGAAAATCCTCAAAGCTAAAGCCAATGCTAATGAAGTTGCAAATACCAAGGTGGCCACAGGCCCAGGCAAGAGAGGAGCCAATCAAATTATAAACATCAGATTCCCATGGTCTCTCTTCAGGAGAAAGGGACGTATTTGCCAAAACAAATTTAAAACAGCAAGATTACCAATAATTGAAATTAATTAATATTATTAGTCTTGTCTTGTACGAAGCTGCCGTCTCTTTGCAATTTTTTATGGGCCACGAGACAGTCGTCTCTTCCTAATTAAAAGGGTCAAAATTTAATAAAAAGATCAATTATGGAGTGGATAATGTATTTTGGAATTACAACGTCGACACAAAAAATTTTGTTTTTAAATTAATTGAAGGAAGATTGCTTCAATACGGAAGAGGTAACTGAATGAGATAGGATATTGTTGGCTAATAACTTGTTATAAAAACTAATTGAAAAGTTGGCTTTACTTTTAATTTTAAATATAACTTCTCAATTTATTTTATCTCAATTCTTTTTTCAAATTCTCTATATTAATTGCATATATTAAAAGAAATTTATCAATAGAAGTAATAATTAAATAGGATAGTTGAAGAAAATTAATCCACTTTTATTATGAGAGTGTTTGGGTGGAAACAAAATTATTGTTTAAAAAGTAATTTTTAAACACAAAATAAGTATGTGAAAAGAGTTTTGTCTCAAATTACATGAAAATACTTCTTAAAATTCCTTCTTGAGGATAATGAAACACCCAATAAATAATTAAAATAACTAATTTTTTATATTGATAAATTAATTGTATACCTCTCATGTGGACCGATAGCTTCTAAAAAAAGTAAACGTGGGAAATTCCTTTGTTGTTATCGTCATCGAACTTGTTTCCTTGACGTGCACGGTTAATTATTACGCCACGATGATTCTCTCATGTTCCGAATACATGGACGCGAGATAAAATCGTGAGAAACCCATATTAAAAATTTCGTCTTTCACAATTAAATTTGGTTCGGGTTGTTGACAACATATATGTCAAGTCAGGTTGTAAATAAATTGTAATAGGTTCAAATTAATAGGGGTAAATAGGTAATTTTATAATTAGAATTTATTACATACAAGTCTCTGGGGACTTAATAATTATTTTAAGATTTTGAGAGACTTTTTCTAAATTAATTGTCTTATATGAGACCTGAGTGTAATTTTTCCTAAATTATACGTGCTATACACTAATTTAGAAAGATAATCAGCTGTACTAATCTATAGATCTATTCCCTATAAGTATGGTTTCATGTGAGGTGTTGGTTAAAGTATTTTTAAGAGGCTTTTGCACATTGCTCACCTATTTGAAATATAACTTGACCACCAACAATCTGTTAGTTAATATGGTAAATGGTCTTATTTTCATAAAAAGAAGAACACAGATTCAAATTTAAAAATATATATTTGTTAGAAAGATTTTAACATCAACACTCTCAGCCTGATACAGGTTAGTTTTAAACCCAAAATAATTTGAAAATACTCTAAGTTGCATTTAAAAATATATATATAACTTGGCCAAAAAAAAAAACAGAATTTGAACTATATTAATCAAGCAGAACAAGAATGCGTAGGTTTTGGTACTGCCTTTTCTGCTTTCCTCGTTGGTTTCTACTTTTGTCATCGTGCTCCTTTCTTCAACCACAACTCCATAGATAACATTATTTCTTGTTCGTATTTTATTTC
The DNA here is from genome assembly GCF_004799145.2 of Neltuma alba. Lineage (NCBI taxonomy): Eukaryota > Viridiplantae > Streptophyta > Magnoliopsida > Fabales > Fabaceae > Neltuma > Neltuma alba. The sequence goes on along the minus strand of NW_021634557.1, from coordinate 24,858 downwards.
CCATTATATATATCTTTTTTTTAAGTAGCCCCTTATAATAGTTTTATATGTTAAAAATTTCATCAAATAGTAATTCTAGTTAATACTCATGATTAATAAAAATATTCTAAATGCCAACCCTCAGTTCACACAAAAATATTCTAAGGGTAACTTTCAGTACATTCAAGAAGGTGAAGTTTTGGGGTGATACATAGGTGGCTCTCTGAGTAATTAGTTGGTAACTGGTAAGAAGGCTTGCGTGTGTGAGCATAATGGACGATAAAGTCGCAGACTGCGTAGACTTCCTGGAAGAGGCTTTTTTTTTCTTCCTGGGAGATTAGAGAAGCGAACCACGTGAAGCAGGCGCCAAGAGGCGCAAGGCCTCAAATTTTTTTTTTGGTAATGCAAGGCCTCAAATTAAAATTAAAATGAAACCTAATTTCTTGGCAAACACGTGCTAATTGATTTTGGGCCGCTCACGATTCACAATTAGATGGACTAAAAGCAGAAGCAAAACTTATACCAAAAAACAAAAAGCTCGAAGCAAAACTCATGTTTGCTTTTTGTGTCGGCCTCTGACATTTGAAGGTCCGAAAGCAAACCAAATGCCGCGTTTGTGTTTTTTTTTTTTTTTGGCTGGACCTAGGTATTCTTTTATTAAAAACAACTCCATTTAAAATGCTACTCTCTCTGTTTTAAATGTAAAAATCATTTTGTAGTATAAATTACACTAGAAAATGGGTTTTATATTTAGGATAAAAAGAGTATTAAATACTAAATATGATGACACTTCTTTCAACAGAGAATTCAAATCTTGGTTCACTATATTGTGAAAGATTAGGTGCCTGTTTGAATTAGTAGTGAACAACTGTAATTTTAAATAATCGTGAATTTTATAAGTGACACTAGCTATAAGTGACACTGGTTAATCGTGATTTTTGTTTGGATATTTTTTTTATAAGTAATTTTAAGAATTGTGATTATGTTTGGTTTTCATTTATTAACATCACTTATGGGTCTATAATTACTAAAAAGGGCATGAAGTTAATAAAGTTATTTACATTTTCATAATTATTATATTTAATAATAAATTTTATTAAATATAATTTAATAAATGACATGAATATTTAAATATTATTTTTATTTAAAAATTATTATTATTTAAAATCACTTAGCAATTTATGTGTAGTACAAATATTAAATAAAAGACCCCATATACTCCCTTTATATAAAAATAAGCTGAAAAATTATTAGTCATCATTATTTTCTTAATTTAAGGATGCTCCTCGAATCAGAATATTACCTGAATATTTGATTGCATTGTTTCAATCATATGTCATTTGTTATCTGATTTTTTTAAAAATGTCTTTTAGATAAAATTAAAAGAAAAATAGTTTCATGTTGTATGTTTTACAAAAAATTAAAATAATTACCGTTAGAAGGAGGGGTAGCTTGGAGAAAATTTAGTTGCTGAAGATTCATCGGGATTTTTCAAACGCACAAGATACTTCTTGTTGCTTATCCTAAAAGTGCGGTAGCAGGTTAAAATCACGATCTAATCAGGATTTTATAAAAATTACCCAAACACCCCAAACATGCTTCATAAGCACTTATTTAAATTTAAATGGGCATATTTGAGATCCTACCGCTTAACCTAACAAGCTCTAGCTCATTTTACTAGATCCACATCCTATTAGTCAAATGTTGCATTTTGTTGATGTTTATTATCATTTATTTTTCTACAATAAATTGAAATGGTTGTGATTTAATGATAAAATGGTTCCTTGTGCAATCCCCAATATATGTGTGTATATTGGAAGGTACTTTTCTTGTCCTATTTATACAAGGCAGAAAGAAAATAATTTTTTTATTATTTATAAGTCATATCATTAAATTTTTAATACAAATATACTAATTTACCCTTGGTATATATATTATTGTGTAGATTGTTATTTTCTCTAAAGTGTATATATTAAATAAGAATAAAATTAAAAAGCTAAATTTTAACTTTTTAAAGCATAGTTAATGATATTTAATGTTTTTCTTAATTATGATAAAACATGTTAAAAGTGATTTATAAATAAAAAAATAAATTACAAGTGAAGAGATTTTATTCACCACACCACATTTGATCCAAATGAGTGCTTAATTGTCCAATTTGTGGTAACTGATTGCTGCTCTATCCTTAAGAATAATAGTGATCAGTGATCACTTACATGTGTTAGTATATTAAGTTGGGTCTTAAATATAACAACTCATTTGTAATGCAATTAAAAATGCATCCTTTGCATCAACTCGGTATCCAGAGAGAAAGTTCTTTTACTAACTAATTCCAAGGTTTTGAAGCTTGCTACGGTACGCCTCTAGAAGCTGAAAATTAAATAATCCCCTGGTTCTAAATATAAAATCTTTATACACATTAGTATAAAAAGTGTTATATTTAGGACTGAAAGAGTACTGGGAATAAGAAATTTATTGTTCATTCCCAAGTGCCAAGCCTACCATGTATCTTCCCAATTATACTATACCCTCTCATTCAAAGTTTCTCTCGATCCCTCTTGCCATATCTCCAGCGAGCTCGACATGAACTCTAGCTTTTAGCTTCATCCTTAAACATCCACATTCTCTCTGCATTCTCTCATCTTCAACAATGGCCAAATCAATCAATCCTCTCTCATTCGTCGTCGTCGTCATCATCACCTTCTTCTTCTCCATTTTCGCATTACTCCATTGTCGACCCACGCCCCCTAGCTTTAAAACCACAAAGCTCAATGTCGCATCTTCCCTTCAAAAGACCCATCAAGTTTTCACCTTCAAACCCCATCATCATCAACAGCTTCGCTCTTCGTCTTTCCTCTCTTCACAGATATGCTCTCGAGCCTTCCTTCACCAAACTCCACAAAGCCACTACACTAATTACAGGTCGATAACTTTAGCTCGACTCGAGACTGATTCCTCTCGAGTCAGATCATTACTGACTCTGTTAGATCGAGCTTTGAAAGGCAAGCTTAGGGTTGAGAAACTGCAGGCTCCTGTTGGGCCGAGTCGAGGAACTGGCGAGTACTTCGCTCGAGTAGGAATCGGTAACCCGCCGAGTTTCGCGAGCATGGTGCTCGAACCGGAAGTGACACCTGGATCCAGTGCTCCCCGTACGTGCACCTATTGTTACCCTCAAGCCGGCCCTATTTTCAAGCCAGACTCGTCGGCTTCTTACTCGCCGCTATCTTGTCAGTGTCGTCAATGCAAGGCATCGGATTCCTCCGGCTCCGACTGTTGCAACAACACTTGCCTCTATGAGGTTTCCTACGGTGACGGATCCTATACCGTCGGCAACTTTGGGACGGAGACCATCACTATGGGCTCGACTCCGACGAACAACATAGCCCTAGGCTGCGGCCACAATCACGAGGGATTGTTCCTCGGTGCAGCTGGCTTGCTCAGACTTGGTGGCGGCTCGCTGTCTCTCCCTGCACAGCTTAATACTTCATCATTCTCTTACTGTCTGGCGGATCGTGACTCTAACTCAAGCTCCCTCGAGTTTGACTTGCCAATGCCTCTGAATGCTGTTACTACTCTGTTACGTCGTAATTATGGACTCAACCCCGTTCTACTATGTGGAACCGATCGGACTCAGCGTCGGGGGCGAGTTGCTTCCTATTCCCGAGTCAAGTTTCGAGTTGGATGGTGACGGAATGGGCGGAACCATAGTGGACTCGGGGACGACGATGACGCGGTTGAGGAGGGAAGTGTACGACATGTTGCGTGAGTCGTTCGTGAAGTATACATACGGTTTAAAAGGCGTGGTTAAAAGGCATGGGTTTGTTTGATACCTGCTTCGACTTGGCGTTGACGATAACGTGGAGGTGCCAGCGGTGTCGTTTGACTTCTCCGCAGGGCAAGAGTTGGTGTTACCGGCTAGGGCTGTGCAAAAACCCGGTGATCCGGTCTAACCCGAGCAAACCCAATCCAATCTGGTTTAGAAAAAATTTATCCGAAACAAGATTGAACCAAACTAGACCGGACTGGTCTCATCGGGCTAGATTGGACTAGGGACTAGCCCTCAGACAAGTTGGTCCAGTCCAGTCCAGCCTGGTTTTTTTAAAATTATTACTTATATAATTTTAATTTGATTTAACTTTTCTATATAAGTTTTTAGTTTATTCAAATAATTAAAATTTATCTATTGACTTCCTAAGTAATGAGCATGCGTATATATTTTAATTTCTACCATATAAGATTTATATTAATGAGGATTACTTAATAAAACATGACATTATTGGGAAATTGAAAGGGAATGATCAAATTTGATGAACTTCGGATTAAAATATGTGCAAAATTTCATATAGTAAGTTACAATCTTGCTTTTTATTGAAGGAAAAAAAATTTAAATTAAATTCAAGTTCTAAATTGCATGGACTAGTCCAGAGGATCAAGTCCAATCCAATCCGATCTTGGGTTAATACTGGACTGGACTAGACCTCGGATGGTCTTTTTCAGCCCGAGGCCTTTACTGAATTAGACTTCATGTTGATAACAAATCTGGTCCAGTCTAGTTCGTGGACACCTCTCTTACCGGCTATGAACTATCTTATACCAAGTGACTCGAGGGAAACGTTTTGCCTGGCGTTCGCACCATCCCCATCAACCTTGTCAATCATTGGTAACGTTCAACAGTAGGGGACACGTGTTGGTTTTGATCTCTCAAACCATCTCGTTGGCTTCCCTCCCAATAGCTGCTACTGGGCTTTCCTTGTGCCCTCTACAGTGAGTTCACCTTCTCGCAATCCGAATTACTACCTCCGGTCTTAGTTATAAGACTCTATTTAACTTTTATTTTAATCCTAAACATAAGATCCCAATCCACTTTGTCTTTTATATTTATCCACTTTTTCCAATATAGTCCTTTTAACAATGGTAGTTCTAACCAATACACTTGATTAGTAAGGATATTTTAGAAAAGACAACACTTATTCATGACAAATAACTAACTTAACTAAATTCCTTAATCTCTCCAAATTAGTCAACTAGGTCTTATAATTAGAACCGGAGGTAATAGTTACCTACTAAAGATACCGGATACCAGAAGTTATCACCCAAAAAAATAATTATTAATGGGTTTGCATTGTACCCCAACTTTTGTATGAAGATTTAATATTTGATTTTTTGGATTCCATTTAAACATCGACAAGTTTAATGTTATTAAATGCAATTAGAAATAATCCTCTAATTTTATTGATAGAGTTGAGAGTATTTTTATCTCGATATATAATTATTTTATTAAATTTATTACATAAACGTACATTTTCCCCTAACTTATTATTGTGTGGACTATTATTTTTTTGAAAGCATATATATTAAATAAAATTTTAAAATAAAGTTGATAAGATTTAAAGGTTTTTTCCCCTTTTTATATGGTTATCTGACTGGGTCATGTTTCACATTGATTAGTTTACTAGGATGATCAACACTTGTCGGTTAGTTTACGATTCTTTTTTTTTTTATTTGAGAAAAACCAATTTGCAAATTTTTATAATTTTCTTCAATTTTAAATCAAGTCCTTAGATTAATTTTTTTAATTGAGTCCTTTTCAGTTTTTACTTTTTTTTTCCCATCAAATCCGTTGATCGTTCTATTGAATTCTACAAACAGTGTTAGGAATTCTATGACTGACCAAAACACTTGGATTCACAGTTTCAAATCTCACTCACTAAAAATTCCCCTACTGCTATTTACCAAAAAAAAAAAATTCCCCTACCGCTTCAGCATCGTCACATTCGCGTCGCCGTCAGCCTCATTGAGGAAGCCCTCCGTGGTGTGCCCAGCGCCTCCCCCATTCCGGCAGAGCCCAACTAGAATAGCAGTGCCTCTTCTCTAAGCTCATGTCGTTTCCATCTTCTCTTTCACAGGCGCCCTTCCCCACCATCTTCACTCATTCCCTCACTTCCCCATATATATTCATGTATGGCTTTCTTTCTGAGGATTCGTTGCTTCTAATTTCTTTTGTTTATATTCAACTTCACTCAAACACTATCCACAGAAATCACCTTTTGTGGTATTCCACTTTATTCGATGATCTCAATTGACCACTGCACTTACTGTTGAAACTAGAAATCGCTGACTAAGGAAACTGCAATTGTGCTTTTATGTGCCAATAAGTTGGAGTTTTTCCCCACTTAAAGCAAAATGAGGGGCTGAATAGAATGGAGTGTGAAGAATTCTGAGGCACATGTTGAAAGCAAGATTGAAGTGATTCGTCCAGTAGAGGATGCTTTTCCTGCGCAATTAGTTGAAGCTTTGAAAGCTAGAGGGAGGTTATTGCTGCACAATTGGTTGGCTTGGTATGCTATTTGAGTATGTTTTATTGGCTTCACATTTTGCTTATGGTCCGTTTGTTTAGCATCTTCACAGCATTTTTATTATTCTTATGTTGGCCTCCACCAATTTCCGATGGGGAGGGGTGGGAGCAGCGTCGACGGAGGAGACGGTGCCAGAGCAAGCAAAGAAGACCATGAGCTCGACTTGCTTATGTGGCAATTTTAATGAGTCAAATTTTAAGTTGGAAAAATTACAAAAGAAGACCGTCAAAATAGAAAAATTACAAATAAAGATTCATTATAATATTAGTATGGATTTTGACAATAATAGTATGTGTTTTGACAATATTTTTTGTGAATGGATCCTTGTGTGTAATTTTTTAATTTCGGCAGACTTTTTTTGTGATTTTTCCTTTTAAGTTGTAACCCACGTGTCTTTGCCTGATAACAAAATTTTAACATCATTAATTGGAATTTAACAGGAGTATTAATGGATTTAACAGGAGAAACTAAACGAGTCAATAAATAGGGGAAAAAAAGGTATAAGGACCTTATTCAAAATTAAAGAAAACTACAAGCAGATAGCTCTCAATATGATCTTTTATATTAACAAGATTTAAATCCTCAGCTTTATTTCTTTTTAAGAAAAATGAGTCCTGCCATCCACTCAACCACCATTAATTTTTCTCTATTTTTTAAGATGACTTGGATTTAGAAGATCCCAATCTTTGCTAGGTTTCATATTTTTTTATTGCTCTGTCTATTTTTGATAAATATATATATATATATATATATATATCTTTGAGCCCCTCTTTAAAACATGATATACCAAAAAAAAAAAAAACATTTGGAGTCACATTTGATTTTAAAATTTCACCGCGTCTCATTTAATTGTAATATTTTACCCTCACACCAAACTGTTCTACGCTTTTTCATGCAAGAATCTTCAAAAAAAAAAATAAGTATATGGCAGAAATTTAAATAACACAAGAGACGCTAAAATTATTAACGTGCAAAACCCTTCAATACAAAAGTAAAAATTATAACTCGTTTAGACTAAAGAGAAACAGCTCCACTATAATCAAAACATGATGAACTCAAGATCCTTCGCGCTAGGCAACGAATCAGCAACCCAAACATTAAAAATGATGTCAAAATGTCTTTCTTTTTTCTTTTCTCATCAAATGGCTACTATTTTCTCTCAAAATAAGAACTTGCCCTCAATTCTAATCTGCGCAGCGTCTTTTCCACTTTAATAAATGATACTCAAATAGGCTTCAAATATTGGGCCTTTCTCTATATAAGAAGGGAGCCCATACCCAACAAAAAATTAACATTTTTGCTAAAAAAATTTTGTCAGACTTTCTGGATTTAAATATAGAAATTGTTTTAATTAGTCTGCATAACTTGAGTGATAATCAACCAAATCTTAAATCACATGTGAATTATAATCCCATAATCGCCAAGTCAACTTTGATCACTTTCTGGGAAATTCATCATATGTATAATCTATCTGCTTAGGAAAACTCGAAAAGAATTCTATGTTGACGGCACACATAAATTAAAATAATAAGTGTATGGAATTATTTTATTTTATTGCTTAATTAAAAGAACAAATATCATTTATTTTGTTTTGTTTTATTTATGTGTTATTTTGACTTCATTTTGTTTAGTAAACAATAAAATCACTGCCCCATGATCCCTCTAAGTTCTGTTTAGAGTTGCAGTTAAAAACATTTATAAGTATAATTAATGTAAATCGAAACAAAATTTCTCTCACATACTTATCTTATCTTGTGTTCGGTAAATCACAATTGAAAAATTGCTCAGAAGTTATTCTAAACGGCTCCCTAGTCATTCAAGCTTATAAAGGGTGCGTTTGAATTAACAGTAGCAAAACTAATTTTTATTTCAACTTACTTTTGTAAACGTGAGTTAGAGTAAAAACCAATTAGTGTAATATGATTTATGTTTGAATTGAAGTTATAAAAAGTCAGTTTAAAATGTTAAAACTTGTTTAGATGATTAATGAAAAGTAAGTTTAGATGTAAAATAATTAAAAATAATATAAATTATATAATAGATATTTATATCGTATGTATATAATGTGATAATTTTGGGAGAAATATTAAAATTAATTATGAGAATGAATAAAAAAGAGTCCATGTACTATTGGAAAGTTTGTAAAATATACTTGTCATATTTTAATTAAGTTAATATAAATAATTTTTATTTTGATTAGTCAAACGTAAAAATTAAAATGAAAATAAAAATTATAATTCTTAATTAATGAATTGTTTTTTTTGGTAGAAACTATTGGTTATTAAAATAATAGTGACTGAAAACAAAATAAAAATAGTGACAAGTACTTATTCCATTATTCATGAGAAGTGGAGAGAGACGATGGAGTTATTTGGATTATCATTTGAAAAAGCAAACATACCTGTTGTGAGATCATATCACTTTGGAGGTGGAAGGTTCAATTCTACATGATGGAAGAAATGGATGTGGTGGAGTGATTTGAGATAAAGAACAATGGATCATAGGGTTTCGCTACAAACTCACCTCAATTCCCCCAACCATTGCTGAAATTTTTACCATTCTTTATGGCCTAAACATTTGTCGGGCTGAGAGACATAGATCGATTATGTTATATTCTGATTGTGTTGAAGTGATTAATTTGGTTGTAAGAGGATGTGATGCTAATCATCCCTTCATAGATATTATTGAGAAAACTAGGTTAGCCTTATATAGAAATTGACAGGTTATTATGAGACATTCTTCCAAGGAAAACTTGTTTTTGGTTGATCACTTAGCTAAATCCTCTCATCAAATAGAGGCAAACATTTATATCCTTAATCAACGTCCACCTATTAAGCAAGATGGGGATGTTGATGAGGGAGGATAACTTCTTGGTGATTTTACGATATTCATCTTTTATTTTAAAAGCAAAACGGCAAACATACATAGGAATCTGTTAGACTTGGGTTTTTGAGCTTATTTGAAGCAAATTGGTTGTTTGGATAGGCTTTTAGCTCAACCAACTTCTGCTCCAAAAGTTCAGTGAATTAAAATGCCAAGGAAAGCCACACTTGAGCGTTCAATAAGCTCATTTACTGTTAAGAACACGTAATGCTCATTTAAAACGGGCGAATTACAATCAAGTCCCATAAGAAAAAAATAATTACCAAAAAGTCCTAATAACAACATCAACAGCCTATAATGATAAGTTCTATAGTAAGAATGACAATTTCTGGGACTTGCTTTTCAATTATTTTTCTTATTTGGAACCTCATTGTAATTCTCCCATTTAAAATTACTATCTACCAGATTTGCCATTGTCTCTCTTCTCCCTCATTTTTTCCCCTTACAGCTTAATTTCATTTACTTCAAAAATGAACATATTAATGAATTTAAATTTATAGTCATGTTTATCTATTATATACATATATTTAATTATCTTCAATGTATTTTCAAAATTTTCTCACTAAAAAATATTTTTATTTTATGATTTCATCAAAAGAAACTATATTTATTTTATTATAATAATTTTAGATATTTTTTAACTATTATCATATTAAAAAGATATAATATCAAAACAGTACTATTTAATAAAATTTATGTGATTTTTAGTCATTTTATAACTAAACTTACTTTTTTATTAATCATTCAAATAAGCTTCAACCTTTTAAATTGAGTTTTTATAAACACTAATCCAAATATAAATCACATTACACTGACTGATTTTTACTTTAACTCACATTTATAAAAGTTAGATGGAATAAAAATTAGTTTTGAGACCTGTAATCCAAACGTACCCAACGAGCGTGAAGAAGATGGGCATGTGAAAATTTTTAATGCTGGATGTGACACTAACGTGGAGAAAAATGACAAAAAATAGCATTGGCTTTATCGTGCAATGGGAGAGATGAGCTCTGCTGACCCAAACACGTAGAGCCGGGAAAACGGGCCGAGCCCATCGGGCCGGCCCGTTTAGGCCCTGAAATTACGAGGGCCGGGCTTGATATTTTTCTCTTAAAATGAGAAACAAGCCCTGGAGGGCTGGCCCTGGAGGGCCGAGGGCTTAAAAGGGCTGGCCCTGAAGGGCCGCGGGCCGGCCCTTTTAAGCCCTTTTATAATTTTTTTATTTTTTAGATTTTTTTATATAATATTAATGTTATTAATTTTTTACATTGTTAATAATATTTCAAATATTTAGTTATTATTATCATTTTAAAATTAAATTTAGTTTTAGACAATAATTTATCCAATTAAATTTTTAAAAAATCGGTTAATTTAAACTTTAATAATGATTTGATTTATATTATATGCGTTGATATTTTTAAACTATATATATATTTGATAATAGAATATTTTTATACTTATATAACTTGTGATTCTATAATTTGAATTAGAAATTCATGAGTTTCAACAACAATGTTTCTCACATTAAAGTAAAATAATAGTTAGATTGCAAATTCAAAAATAAAATTCTTATAAAGAAGAAAAACTTGATATTTTTGTTACGAAAGAAAAGCATACTTATGAAGAAAAGTAATTAATTATAGTGATGATGAAGTTTCAAAAGATTAATGATAGTGTTTATTTATTGCACAATTGCATTATAGATAAAACTTTTAGATATTGTTATCTTGTTAATGAATGTTTTAGATGTTCTTAGATGTTGATGAATATTTATATATGATGATATTTTATATTTGTGACTTAATTTTATTCATATTTATGTCTTTTATTAATAATTTCATTGGTTTATTTTTATATTTTTATAAAAAAATTTGATAAATATAAAAAAATAGTATTTTTTCTTAAACGGGCCAAAAGCCCGCGGGCCGACCCTGACCCTGTAGCTTAAGGGCCGGGCTTAGCAAATTGGGGTATTTTTAAAATTTCAGCCCTAGAGGGCCGGCCCTTTTAAGCCCGCCAGCCCTAAAGGGCCGGCCCTGATTCCCGGTTCTACAAACACGCAAAAAATCACAAATGAGCTCCACCCTCCATTTCACAAGTTTTTGTGTTTTTCATTTTCAAACTTAATTAATTTCTAAATGATTCTGATGTCCCCGAAGCGCTCTTTCCAATCCCTCCACCCGCACAATCTTTTCAAGGTTACAAAGCGCCATATAAAGATGGGCCAAATTTCAATTATTTTCTTCACCATACCAAAATTTTGAGTAATCTAATTAAGACAATTTAACTTTTTGACAATAGGGTACTAATGTATTAGTGTTCTGTTTTGCTTAAAAAATTAAGGAAGAATTACAAGAAAAAAAAAGTCCCTACTATAAATTTTATTAGTGAGAATGACCTAAATTAGAATACTGACCAGATAGTAGCACTCCATGGGCATAAAATTTGCAGCCGACAATACTTCCTATGTATAAAAATTTATTAGGTTATCCTTGCTGATAGAATTTTTAATGAGGGTCTTTTCTTTAATTTTTCCAAAAATTAATCTGATGATAAATGTATTTTAAAAAATAAATTTTGTTAACTAATTATGTATATAATGTTTTAATTTTAAAAGAAATATTAAAATTAAAATTATAAAAATAGTTAATATATTATTGAGAAAATTTGAAATATGAAATATAAGATTTTAATTTATTTTGTCTCTAATATTTGTCTATTTTGCTCCTAGATAATTCCTATAGTGATTATATATATTAAGAAATTTTCATTAATATGTAGTTTTAATGCACATGATTAACAAAAATATTTTAAACAAGACATTTAACTTAATTAATTTTATTAAAATTCTTAAATTAGTTATCTAACCCTTATACTAAGAATATCTGACATCAAATTATTGTGTTTGTTAAAAATAATTTTATTTTTTTCTATTACCATCTTTTCTCTTTCCCCGTTTGTGACAATAAGAGCTCAAAAAAAATTAGTTTCAACCTTATGCTATCTTTTTACCTAAAAGCTCAGTTGCAAAAATTTACCCAAACATTTGATTGAACATTCATCTGCCAGCAACGTGGGTTTGTGTCATTTCAATGCACGTTTTTTGTTAAAAACGTCGATCGCTAAATGATTTTGCCGTCCCCGAAACGTTCTTCCTTCTACCCGCACAATCCTTTTCAAGATTGCAAAGCGTCATATAAAGATGGGCCAAATCTCAATTATTTTCTTCACCATACCAAAATTTTGAGTAATATAATTAAGACAATTTAATTTTTTTCTACAAGAGGGTACTATAATGTATTAATGTTCTGTTTTGCTTAAAAAATTAAGGGAGAATTAGAAAAAAAAAAATCTCCACTATAAATTTTATTGATGAGAATGATCTAAATGAGAATACTGATCAAGTAGTTGTATCCGAGTGTACAAAATTTGCAGCCAATAATACTTTCTATGTATAAGAATTTATTAGGTTATCCTTGCCAATAGAATTTTTAATGAGGGACTCATCAAAAAAAAAGAATTTTTAATGAGGGTCTTTTCTTTAATTTTCTCCAAAAATTAATCTGATGATAAATGTACTTTAAAAAAAAATAAAAATTACACTTTTGTCACGATGTCCTTGGCTCCTTGTACACAGACAGAATTGGTCTTTGGGTTTGGTACATTGTTTTAGCCTTCTGTCTTGTAAAAGAAGTTGATGGAGTTATTAATAGAATAAAAAAAGCTTTTGATATGGAACAGTCAAAAAAGGGTTTTAATATAGATTTCAATATTTGTCCATATATATATATATTTCAATATTGACCATTCACATGATCTTTATCTCAAATTGGAGGGAATCCTATAAAGTCAAAGATTGGTTATGTTAGTTAAATAGAATTACAAAATAAAAAAATAAAAAATAAATCTTTCTCTCACACGCACGACTATAAAATATTCTAATCTTGGTGGATGAAACCAAACTTGCACCTTTTCCTTATTACTGCTCAGAATGGATTCAACAGAAGATGTTAACTTTTCTTTGACAATTTTCTCGACAGGAAAAGTAATCAAACCCAGCAAACGGGATTTATTTGTTAGGGTTTCTATCCCCATCTTATTTTTTATCATTTATTTTCATGATTTAATTTGTTTGGCATGCAGTGTACATAACTGTAATTTTCTGTTTATCGAATTTAAAAAAAAATCTTAAATTCAATATGACTTTCTGTATCATCAATGTATGTAAAATTTTACAACAAATAACATTGTCAATAAATTATAAATATTATACTTTCATTTTTTTTAAATTCTATATAATTTGTAATTTTTTTTATATATCGAGCTTTTTTTTAAAGCCTTAGTTTTGAACCTTTAACCTTTGAAGTTATTGAACAAAAAAAAACCCTTTGGAGGTTAAAGAGAAGTGAAAACCTCCAACCTCTACTTTCTCATGGGATGGATCTAGCTTTCTGATTTCTGCAAACATCTCTTTTTCGTTAACAAGGAAAAAAGAGACGGGAAAATGTGTCCAGCAGAGTAATAATAATGTCAAAACTTTTTAAGCGTGAGATTATATGTTCAAAACTTTAATAAAAGATATAATGAATGTGCTAATTATGAAAAAAAAAAATAATACTCCTCCAGTCCTTAATATAAAACCTATTTAACTAATTTGACTAGATTAAAAAAGTTAGATAAGTTAGTTAATTATAAGAAATGTGACATGTTTTTCCTAAAATACTATAGTCATCTTTCTTAATACCCCTTCTTCCTCTTCTACTTGATTATGGTTAAGGAGTATCTATATGGGTAATTTAGAGAAAATTGATAAATATGAAAAATGGATCTTATATTTAGGACCAAAACCAACTCAATAATTGAGTTCTATATTAAGAACCGGAGGAGTAATAGGGAAATACATCAGAAAAAAATGCACCAAATGCATTGACAAACTACTCTTTTTCATCCCACTTGTAACTTGTATTAAACTGCTTTGTAGTTCAAGATTTTTGTTCAAAGAAAAAAAAAACTTAGGCTAAATTCTTTACATCTATTATATCAAATTTTTCAATCATATATAGTAATATTTTTTTTATTTAAATTTATAATTAAATATTATAAGATGTTAATATTTTAAAAATAAAACGCATGATTATTTATGATTAAAAAACTTTAAATAATAAATATAAAAAATTTGATGTAATTGGTGTGGATTCTCAAATCTCAAAAGATCTCATGTTGACAATTAATCAACCGAGTAACATGATGATACATAATTGCATGGATATTTGAAATTTCTATTCAAAGGCGACCGTTAAATGCTTTGCCCGCCTGGAGCCATGAAGTGTCTCTTTTATGACTTGAAAGGCTAAATCCCATCAATCAACAAATATTAGTAGTATTTTCCATATAATCTTGCATTTCTGTTTCCTTATCCTCATTTTTGTTACAAGAAAAAAAAATCTCATCAGAACTTTGCAAAAAGTTATTACAGTTCCGTGGCTCCCACGTTGAAGGAGGCTAGCGGGTGGTTTCATCATGGCGCGTGGTGGCCAAAACCGTCTTTCTCATGGCCTCCAAAAGTCCACCGAAAGCGACTGTGTCAAATCACGACGCCACAATACCACTGCGCTTCTCTGTTTCCTGTTTCCTCTCTCTGTTAGCCGTTGAGTTTCAGTCCTCCCTCGCTCCCTCTCCTGCTTCTTAATCTCTCTCAATTCTATTATTCTTTTTTGGATTAGTCAAAAACCCTAAAATCACCATCCATTGACCTTTCTGTTCTCAGTTTCTCACAGCCTTTCCACTTGGTGCTCAAGCTTTCCTCTGTGGTAATATCTCCATTATGACCTCTTTTATATTGTTGATCCCTGCAATGTTCCTCCATCGCTCTCAATGACGGACTCTTCTCTATCACCCGCCTCCTCCGATTACGGCTCCGTCAACACCGCCGATCAGGTACCGCAATAACTCTCCGATGTCAAGCATTTTCTCTTTTTTCCCTCACGTGAGATTTAGTTCTCAAAATGCAAAATTTCACTGATTTTGTTTCGGCTATTCCCATTGGCATCTAATAGTTGAATTCCTGCGCCCCCCCCCCCAAAACAATGATTCGTTAATCTGCGCATCCCAGATTTCCCCTGTCTCCATCATTTTTGTTCTGTATCAATCGGGACATTTCCAACATAGTTGTTTAATCACTTTTTTTGTTTTGGATAGAATGCGGGGCGGAGTCGGAGAAGTGGGGGCGTTAGTGAAGTCGTGATCGTGCAGCAAACGCGTCGGTGGCATGACGTTTTCTGGTTAGGAATATTTTTGATTCATTTGATTGGCCTGGGGTTCCTTCTGGGGCTTCTCGGCCTCAATAGGTTTAAGAAGGAGAATAGACTTAATATTGATAGGTATACTGCCCCGTTTTCGGAGAATAAAAACGGCTTGACCGAGGATTTCTGGCCTCTCTATGCTGTTGCTGGTGGAGTTGGGACTGTTCTGGGATGGAGTTGGTTGTTGTTGTTGGGTTCTCGTGGCAGTCAAATGATGAAGGTCTCGGTCCACATCCTCACCACTTATCTTGCAGTGATCAGTGTTTTGTGTTTCTGGGCTGAACAGTTTCTCTGGGGGGTCTTTTTCGCAATTGGGGCTGCGTTGCAGTTCTTGTACATCATATCGGTCATAGACAGGTATCGTCAAGAAAAACCTGTAGGCTCTTTTTTGTTGGATAATTTTTTTTTTTTATTGATTTGCTGCTTAGGTTTACTGGTGCATAATTTCGTACCTTTGAAGCTAAGATTTTGCCCAAATTTATTGTCTAAAGGCGTGGCAAATTTAAGAACAATCTATTGCAACTACTCTTGCAAGTCTTTTGCATCTGATAATTGGTATGCAAATCCTGAAGTTTTGACAGGAAATGAAACATGGTAAATAAGTTTGCCGTCAAACTCTAGATACGAAACAGTTTAGTGCATGTTGTTTCATCGAAGCCAACGCATGTAATAATGTTATAATGCTTAGTGTAAAATTTAGACAGACAAAAGTACATTGACTACATTCTCATGCCAACAAGCCCCTTCCGCCATATCTGCATCAATTGGAGCTCAAGTGAATATTTGTCTTTTTTAGTGGTTACCCGTAAATACTGGGACAAAATTTTCAGCATTATTTTTTTCACGACTGAAACTTGTTCGTTTTCGGATGCGGTTGACTTGAATTGTGAAAATTTGGGTATTTGAATGTGGTCTGAAATATATAATTTTGATTGAATCCTGAGGCTCTATAAAGATTATTTTTTAAAATAAATATCCGTAACAAAAGCTTTACCTTATTTTTCCTCTGATGATATCTGAATTATGAGAGATGCAGTGAGTAGGTGCAGAATTTGGTCATTCTTGGGTGAAACCTTAGTTTGTTATTGCATAGGTCCATATTCAATATCTCTAGTTTTAAGCAGTAAAATTTGACATGGGTAGGATGGCCTTGCTTGACATTTTAATCTGGAAATTTCTTACTGAAGTGACTAGGTTTCTAATGCATCATGGGTGCTTTCATGTATTTACGGATCTGTGTGAGAAATTACCAAATTTAGTAGCTGGTTGGTATGATCAATTCTTTTTAAAGTCTAAGTATATTCTTTGTTAATTTCTCTTGCCTCATCCCTGTTTTATAATTTTTCCCCTTTTGTGATGAATCTAAATAAATAATTCAACTTGGAAAATAATTTCTGGTGGAAATATTTGCTTCTGTAGACTCCCATTTACGATGTTGGTTCTACAGAAGGCTGTGAAGATGGTGTGGAGTCTTCCTGAAGTTATGAGATTGGCATATGCATTTATGCTTGTTGTGCTTTTATGGATGGCCTTATGGTCCTTTGGAGCAGCTGGTGTTGTGGCTTCGAGCATGGGTGATGGTGGACGCTGGTGGCTTCTTGTGGTGAGCTGGCAAGTTTTGCCTTTCATTCTATCTATATTTGTTGGGAGTAATTGAGAAAGCAGATTATGCTGGTGGCAAGTTTTGCTTTTTCTTTTATCTACATTGATATGGTTATTTGTGGATTCAGGTTTTCTCTGTAAGCTTATTCTGGACTGGTGCCGTACTTTGTAATACTGTACATGTTATTGTGTCCGGGATGGTGTTTCTTGTTCTTATTCATGGTGGCAGAGAGGCAGCATCAATGCCAGCTAATCCTGTATTGAAATCTCTTAAGTATGCTTTAACTACATCTTTTGGCAGCATATGTTATGGCTCATTATTTACAGCTGCTATCAGGACACTTCGTTGGAAGGTATCTACTACTGTCTACTATTGGAACTAATTGCAAATCTTGATTTTTATGTTCAGAAGCTTCTCTTTTGTCATCTTGTATTAACGTTATCTCAAGTCTTTCAGATAAGGGGCTTTAGGTCAAAGATTGGAAAGAACGAGTGTTTGCTTTGCTGTGTTGATTTCCTTTTTCATCTTGTGGAGACTCTTGTCCGTTTCTTCAACAAGTATGCCTATGTTCTGGTATATTTCTACTTCTATGTCATTAATGCCTTTCACATATGATAATTTTAGATGACAATCAGATGTGATATATTGCTTGCTTTCTTTAATTTGAGATTGTCCCTCACGGAAAAGAGGAAGAATGTTGAATTTTTATGGGCAGCTTCTACCCATGGGCTTATTTTGTTTTAACTATTTATTATGAATGAGGCTGACTATGCATCACAAAGCGATGAAGAAGAACTAATGTTTTATACATTTAAGTCTGAAGTTGTTGAGGCTGTATGTGAAATAGTGATGATTGAACTTTTTCAACGATTAATTCCTGAAAAGTTCAACATAAAATAGGGATTAAATCTTGTTAAGAATTTCGAAAGAGAAAATTTTGTATATAGAAGAACATTCGAATGGGCGCCCAATGCTCCAAAAGCTAACATCTTGTAATTACTGACCACCAACTTTTATACCAATTGATGAGTACCTAAATGGAATAGGGAGTCTTACCTCAAAAGTTAGCCATTAAAGTGGGATAACTAATGTACTTAATACTTAAATATCCCATTAAGCATCTCATACTATTCATTGTGGGACTCAAGCATAACATATCACCTAAGTCTCCATCACTGCCTAATCTATGCCTCTCAGCTTTGCACCTAAAGACATCGGTGCTTAATGGCGGAAAGTAACAAGATTTGGATAGGTTGGACTTTAAAATAGTGCAAATTGGTGTGTTTGAAATGCCTTTTCTGATAATTAAAAAGAAACAAGTGCCCTTTTTTGGTGGTGGTGGTTTTTTTTTTTTTTTTTTTTGAGGGGGGGGGGTTTTGAAATCTAATCCGTGGACTTGTGTTACCAGTTTGTTGAAAGTAGTTCATAAGTTCTTGGAAAACTAACTGTTGCACGGTTGATTCTCATGGTCCTTGCAGATTGCTGTTAATGGTAAAAATTTTAACCATTCGGCTAGAGATGCATGGGAGTTATTCCAGTCAACTGGAGTTGAAGCACTCGTAGCCTATGATTGCTCTGGAGCTGTTCTGCTAATGGGTACCATTTTTGGCGGGCTGATTACAGGAACTTGCTCTGGTGTTTGGGCATGGCTCAAATGGAGTGACAGAGTACTTATGATTGGGTCCACGTCTATGTTGATGGGAATGGTCTTGGTAAGTTTACAGTCTTCGAAGGAAGTCCACCCAGTCTTGAGGTTCTTTCCATGCATCACAAAACTCACCGGTGGTACTCCTTGCTGTTCAATTTCTTGTCTTATTATATTCGGTGTCGTTGCAGTGGCAGTGACTGACATGCTGACACATGAAAGTAGATGCATTTGTGCTTTATATCTGCCTCTATCAAATTTTTTTGCTGTTTGTTGCCTAATATTGTAGTTCATTACTGCACATCGTTTAAGTTCATATTGTAATAAAAGTCGGCATCTTGGTAGAGAAGGTTTGCATTATGTGTGTAGAGTTTGGTTGAGAGGAGAGAATAAAAGTGGGAACTTAATGACCAAGAACTGGAATTTGACACGACAAGGAAGTAATAGAATATCTCAGTAGATTTATTTTTACAAATGGTTCATTAAATTAATTTCATAATTTCAAAACAAATACGGTTTCTTGGTCAGGCCAATAAATGGTGATGTACAGTGAAGGCCGCTAATAGCAAATCCTAATATGACACGAAGCATGTATTGTTTCAGGTAGGAGTGGCAATGGTAGTGGTGGAAAGTGCTGTTACATCCATTTATATCTGCTATGCAGAAGACCCCTTGTTGATTCGTAGATGGGACACTCAATTTTTCAACCAGATGTCTGAGACACTACATCAGCGATTACAACATCGGAGTTCCCGGGCTAGTGAGGTTAGAATGTTATATCGGCTCGATGGGCTGGTTCAAGAAAATGCTTCAATTTGAGGGATCACCTTCATTTATCCCACTTGAATCACTGCGTTTTTCTCCTCTTGTTTTTGTGGTTTGCCATAGGGTAATTGTCGTGTTTTAAGCTGTAAGTTTTATTGTGATGTTGGGAAGAGTGTGTGTCCATATCTGAGTTTGGTCTTTAATTTATAACAGTGAAACATTAGATAAGGAAGAAAAGAATTGTTTTTCCTTTTTCATTGTAGTTTTTGTCAGTGTATCTTGGTCAAATATTTTGTGTAAGTATTTACTTTACAAACTGCAAATTGTACAGTCTTCCCATATTTGGTCGGAAATAAAATTACAGTTTCATTGTTGAGATGGGTTGCGCGAAATTAATTAAAACTGACACCTTGATGGTAATTTCTCTGTGTTTCTTTTGGTTTGTTCTTTGAAATTCAGGCTAGAAGATTCTTCTAGTGATTACAACCTTATGCAGCAATTTGATACTTAATATTTACCCGTTATAATACTTTAAATTTCTGTAACATAAAACATGTTAACCTGTATTAGGGATGTTAGATTGCAAAGCATCAATCAAATATATGTCTAAAGACAGTGAAACTGAGTGGCCGCTATAAACAGACTGACACCAAAGATTATTTAACATATCAGTAAACAACCTGCGAAGAGAAACAGGGTTATCACAGGTGAAGGACAATAAACCAACCGTTTTATTATACTATCTCCTCTTGTTCTAAATGTAAGAGCCAGTTGAGAGTCTTAAATGTAAGACTTCAATTCACTTTGTTTCTAATTTTTTCCTAAAATATCTTTATTGATTGCAAAAGGTTTCACTCGGGGATAATTTTAATTATTCAATGTATATGATTGAAGAGGATAATTCAAGGTGATCAACACATATTCATGACAAATAACCAACTAAATTAATTTTGTTAATATTCTCAAATTAGTTATGTAACTTTTGTATTAAGGAATGGAGGTAGTATTACATGTTCATGACAGTGAAGAGACAGTTTAAAATAATGACGGATCATTGAATTAGTGGTTTTACATTTTGCCGCTTTTCGTTTCTACTTTCTAGCTTTTACGTCTCACTTTATCAGCTGTATGCATATAATCATATTTTGGGCAGGGCTTCCACTCCCATGATTGTTATTGACTTAGATTAAAGAAGACGCCAACTTTACAACTCATGCTTTCATGGTGCCTGCTACTATGGCGTGCTTCCCTTTTATTTTGTACTACTTGAAATTTTTTTTGGGTATGTTGCCCCGAGTCTAAGAATAATTAAGCCGCATTATTTATAGCTTGTAAAAAATCCAACTAATTATAAATTTTATAATATATATTGATATTTTAGTTTCTCCTGATAACATGTGCGGCATTCACGATAGCTTTTTTGGTGTTTATGTTATGGACTTATGGCTATTGCCCAAAAATCAGATCTTTCTAAGATAATGTATTCTCAACAAATAGAGTAAATTCGACAGCACCAACTTCGCTAATCTTAATAGAAGTTTCAAGTTTAGGAGTTTCTTCTCTTTTAGGCGTTTATAATCATCCCCTGCTGTAAGAAATTTCTGGTTTGGCTATTGATTTGAATCTAACTTTTCCCAAGTTTTGATTTGAATCTAATTGCCTTTTATTCTCCTATTTATAGTTATGATATTTACTAGTTTTGACTGGTTTTCATTGATTGGTTTTGAACGCTTTATAATTGGACCCAAAAGTATTCCACTCAGATTTTGGAGTCCATGCATATCAGTCAAGTTCATTGGTTTAAGGAAGTGCTCGGTTGAGGGGTGAAAATGTGGTTTTTCATGCTTCTGTCAAAGCAGCCCTTTAGGTTGCTTCATTAAAAACGCACTCACATAAGCACATGCACACCAAAGTGTTTTAGAGTGAGGCCATTCAAATTCTAAGAACATCCTATTGATTCTAACTCATGGACAGAAAGGGTATTTTAGCACTTTTAATAAACGTATTTTTGCACATACATTTCAGAGGAGATATTGCAAATTTGCAATGAGAGGCAAAGACAGATTGTGAAAATCAATTAAAAAAAGTAGATTTTATGAGAAAAATATGATTTGTATATATTAATTAATTCAAATAATCAATGCATGTAAATATCAGTTATAGAAAATCATATATTTACAAGTTATGAAGAGGATGATTCATTTTGCAAACTCTACACGCGACTAATGCATATTATACAATAATTTGCTCATACAAGAAACAAATTAATTAACACTTCTCTTGTCCTTAATATAGGACCCAATTCTTAAGTTGGTTTTTGTCCTAAATATAAGACCCATTTACAATATTTATCAATTTTCTCTAAATTACCCCTATAAATACTCCCTCAACCATAATCAAATAGAAGAGGGAGAGGAGGTATTAAAAAAGATGATTATGGTATTTTAGGAAAAATGTGCTACTTTTCTTATAATTAACTAACTTATCTAACTTCCTTAATCTAATCAAATTAGTTAAATGGGTCTTACATTAAGGACCGGAGGAGTACTACCTTCAGTCCTTCATATAAGAGTTATTAATTAATTTAAATAGATTAAGAAAATTAGTTAAATTAGGTATTTGTAACAAATAAATTGATTTTTTCAAAATATCTTTTTTAATCATGACTATCTTTGAATGGAAACCCATTAACATATGTAATCAATAAAGATACTTCTGAGAATGAATTACAAATTTGAAAGACAAAGTGAATTGGGATTTTATATTTAGGTTTAATTTTTAATTAGCTTTTATATTAAGAATAGGAGGTAGTAGAAAATTTTGGAATATAATTCCAATGGTGTAAACAAATTCTAGGTGTTGCATGTAAAGCTTTATATAGAATTAACCATAATAAAATACTCAAAACGTGAAAATCGGTTTGCCCGAGGGAGGTATAGCTCATAGGAGAGAGGCGGACGTTTATAGATACAGCTATATATATAATGCCTGTCTTCTTCCTCATATGGTTTGCTCTTCTCCTTCTCCTTCTCGTTCTTCTTCTTCTGTTCAACAACATTATCACCAACATTATTCATTCAAGCTTATTCCATATTTCAATGCTTGAAAAATGTACAACAGCGGTATGTGTCCTCCATATTTCCAGACCAATCAATATAATAATGCTCATCATCAAGACCAGTCGTATCAGCCCTACGTGTATCCACCAATCATGCAACTTCCTGAGGTAACAACAGGACCCTGGTCTACTGGTCTCTGCGATTGTCCTGAAGATTGCCGAAGTTGTAAGCACTTCTAATTCCTTATCCTCTTCAAACTCAAGACCCATGATGTTTTGTTTCTGACGATATACACACACGTTTTCTTTTGTTTTCCAGGTTGGTTAACCATGTTTTGTCCCTGCGTCACATTCGGACGTGTATCAGAAGCCCTAGACTATGGCACAGTGCGTAAGTCCCCTTAGATACTGGAACCCACCAGAAATCTCTTAATTTTCACAAACACATTCGATATGAATTGTCATTCTTGGAATTGTTGCATGTGATGATGTTGTGAGGTTGTGAATGGATGAAGCATGTGTTGTGAGCGGAAGCCTGTACTTGATGCTGATGGTGGCGTCGTTGCTGGGGTGTTTCTGTGTGTGTACGTACTATTCGTGCTTCTACAGAACAAAGCTGAGGCAACAATACATGCTGGAGGAGCAACCTTGTAACGATTTCTTGGTCCATTTTGTGTGCGAGTTCTGTGCCTTGTGCCAAGAGTACCGCGAGCTTCAGAACCGTGGCTACCTCATGTCCTTAGGTCTGTCTACGTACCTTCGTTCTCCTCTTCTTTCCTTCTCAATTACTATCTTTTTGGTCTTTAGTATAAGAACTAGTTAAAGATTTAATTTGATTCTAAATATAAAACCTCAATTTACTTTGCCCCTCATACTTATATATTTTTTCTCAAAGTAATTCATTTGGTGATTATACATGTTAAAGTTCCATAATAAGGTGATTTCAATGCACAACAACAAGAACATTTTAGGAAAAAGGATATATATTAGTCACTAACAACTAACTTAACTAATTTTTTAATATTTATAAATGAGTTATCGTTAGCTTTTAAATTAAGGACAGGAGGTATTACTTTTTTTTCTTTAATTATTAAAAAAAAACAGTAAGCCAACCAGCATACGAAACCACATGGAAGTCTTACTCATCAAATCAAGCCCTGAACAAGAGCATCTAAATTTACCTTGTTAGACTCCGACTTATCAGTTCAAGCTCGGTCGAGCCCTAAATAGGAAAGTCTAACATACAGATATAGATGCAAACCTGAGTCGTCATCTAATCTTTAAGAAAAACCTAACATTTTTTTTGGTAAGGACTAACACATGTCGCATTCATATCGGAATCACGTATTAAACTCCAACTAATTGTATTGATAAACTCGATCAGGAGCAGTATATGAGGACAACTCTCCTTAAAGACACAATAATATTATGCATTATAGAGACTTGAATCCCAGATGTCAACATATGCTACCTCTGATCCTAAATATAAAAACTAGTTAGAGATTCAATTTAGTTTTAAATATAAGACACAAATTCACATTGACTCTCACATTTATTTATTTTTTTCAAAATAATTTTCATGATAATTACATGTGTTAAGGAGTTTCATTCTAATACACATGATTAATAAGGATATTTTAAAAAAGACAATATTCATTTATTACAAATAACTAACTTAATTTTTTTCTGATACATACTAACTTAATTAATTTCTTTAATATTCACACATTAGTTATGTAACTCTTAATCCTTCTTTGTTAGGAGCCGTTATGCTTCTTAATTCACTTTGATTGCTTCAGTATATATATGTATGAATGTCTGTATATGTATATGTTGCTGTTTGTTTGGTAAAATGAGGTAGAAATTTGTAAATAATGATGGTGTATATAAAATTATAGGGTGGCAAGGCAATGTTGAAAGGCAAAGACGAGTGGCGCTGAATATTATGCAGCCTGTAGGCTTAGAAGGAGGCATGATTCGTTAGAGCCATCAGCTTTTACATTAATTTTTGTTCATATATAGCTTCTTCGGGGGAAAAGTTCTTATGTACACAAATCTTTGTATGTTCATTTGTTAATAAATATCCTAACAGAATATAATAATTTGTATATATTTTGTAAAATATTCTAAAAGTAACTGTAAATAAAATGAATTGAGATTAATAGTATGATAAGATGTATATGTGGAGAGAATTAGGAGGATCCAAGTCTGATACAAATTAATTGCCAACTCACAGTTAAGCAAGGTTGGTTTACCTATTTTTTTCA
>NW_021634556.1:0-62585 GCF_004799145.2 Neltuma alba | reverse complement strand
GGGGGTTGGGTTTTGAATCCATGCATAATTGAAGTGTGCTTGTCTTCGTACTGTACCACAGTACTACTACGGAAAGAAAAATCTAAATGAATCAAAATTAATCTTCCCACAGATGAAGTCTATTTAAAGACAGCAAACCCAGGCGAGTTCCGGCATCCAAAATCTTCCTCCTCTCTCCTTTCTGAACTTTCTAAGATTAAGGCTGATGAAAACCCTCGTCGCTTTTCTGCTTGTGGCCTCGATTATTGCAGCAACAAGCCATGGCGCAGACGAAGAATCTTACCAAATCTTCCCTCTCCGGCTGAAACCCGGGTCGGGCTCTGAAGGCGCCACCGTGCAGGGCATAACCTGCGCGAGCTGGAGGCTGGCGGTGGAAGCCCACAACATCATTGAGTGGAAAACCGTGCCGGCGGAGTGCGAAAACTACGTCGGTAACTACATGCTAGGTCAACACTACAGAGACGACTCCAAAGCAGTTAACAGAGAAGCTTACTTCTACGCTCGCTCTCTGGCTCTCCCTAAAGATGGCAGAAACATCTGGATCTTTGACATTGACGAGACTACCCTCTCCAATCTTCCCTACTACGCTCAAAACGGATTCGGGTATTGTGTGTATATATATATATATATCTTCTTCTGATCTTCATTTCTTCATGGATGGATGCTGTGTTACTGTGACTTCAGATTCACTGGCCATACTGATTAACGTCTTTTATATATTTGTGAAGCGTGCAACCAAGCAACTCGACGAAGTTCTACGAGTGGGTGGATAAGGGAGAAGCACCGGCATTGCCAGAAACGCAGAAGCTCTACAACAAGTTGCTCAATCTGGGCATCAAGATTGGCTTCCTTACTGGAAGAGACGACACTCACACCGAAGTTACTGCTTCAAACCTCAAGAAAGTTGGCTACCACACTTGGCACAAGTTGATCCTCAAGTAAGTAAATAATCACTAATATTCTTACTTAAATCTCTCTCTCTCTCTCTCTCTCTCTATCTGTCATGGACACAAATCTAAGTAAAAGCTCGATCCTAAGAAGCTAGTTTGAGTTGTGTTGTGTGAGAGTCATTATGATGTTCTGATGGTATGGGGTTAATAATTATAGGAACGCGACGGAGTACGGAAGATCGACGGCGGTGGTGTACAAATCGGCGGAGAGGGAGAAGCTGGTGAAGAGTGGGTACAGAATCGTGGGAAACACGGGAGACCAGTGGAGTGACATCCTGGGAAGTTACACCGGCGGACGGACCTTCAAGTTACCCGACCCGCTCTATTACCTTAGTTGAGAGCCGGCGTCGTTACGAGATCAATCGGAGTCCACACATCAGTTTGGAGTATTCCGCCGGAGAGAAAAAGGAGTTATAAGAAGTGACTCTTTATATCAGTAGCTAAGAGACTCCCGTCGGATATCTGCTTGTCCTTTTATCTCTTTCAAAATAAAATGTATTGTTCCAAATTGATCTGTGTGAACTCTGGAACTGTCTCCTTCCGTACGCTAGAATTAATAAAAGTTTCCATCTTTATGATCTGGGTGTCTTCATAAAAGGAGTCTTATAACATATGATATCGAATGAATTTTTATGAGATGACATGAGGTTGCTGATAAAAAAAAAAAAAAAAAAGAGGGAAAGAGAGATGATATGAGGTTCAATCGTAAAATTCCATGTTGTGCGTGTAATTGAGAGAGAATTATGTATTCTCTTAATGATTTTTTAACGAAATTTTTAGGCCTAACTAAGAGATAAGCAGTATAATTATTACAAAAACTTACTATGTTATTATACACACATCCGTCTGAAGTTAGTGAATTTAATTTGTGTGTCTTTTAAATAGTTAATTGTGCAATATATATAATTTTAAATACAATTATAAATTTTAAAAATACAAGTCGTAGATTAATTTTAACAAGCATTAAGAACAACTTTTGTTTTTTTTTAATACACTTGTTTATTTCAAAAAGATTGGACCGTACCAGGGGTTTTAGCAGAGAATTATAAATTTAAGAAATTGGTTTAAAGTGTAAAAATACTATTTTTCCATGCACATACTACCTCCAGTCCTTAATATAAGACTTTGTTTGAATTTTATTTTGGTTCTAAATATGAGACCCCAGCCTACTTTGTCTATCATATTTATGTATTTTTTTTCTCAAAATAGTTTTTTTAACAATAATAATTCTAGCAAATACAATTGATTAGTAAAGATATTTTAGGGAAAACAATATCTATTTATTACAAATAACTAATTTAACTTTTTTTTCTTAATCTCTTTAAATTAGTTAACTAGCTCTTATAACACAATAAAGTTATCAATGGATTGCAACAGACTAGACATGAATATCCCGAATGAAGCTAAAATACAATATTCGTGTGACCCCGCCACACTAAAGTAGCTAATTGGGACGTGACATTTTTGCTTCATTTCAAATGTTTATGTAAATTGTTGCACTTATAAAATAAATAAATGGATAAATAAACAATTCATATATGTGTAGATTTGCATTTATGACCCATTTAAATATTGGTTTTTCGTTCTTTCAAAAAAAAGTTCAAATAGAAACTTATTATATCTAAAATATTTAAGATTATATACGAAAATTAAACTCATAATCGAAATTAAATCCATAAATTCCATGTCATCTCAACGTATACACAATGATGTTCTACTTCTAACTACCAATATCTCATTACATGGACACCATCTTTAACAAAAATTTCATAAAATTCCTTTATATTGATATACTACCTCCGGTCCTAATAATTTAAAAAAACCTCATTTATAGACTATAAATAAGATCTTATTATTAAGACAGAAGGTAATATATATGTATATCCTCTGTCTCTCTCCATGTGGGTATAAAAGAGTTATGGTACAAATTAAAACCATGTGGTGTGGTTTCATTGGTGGTTGCAGATAAGACTAATCACAGAATTAAGAGCCAACCAAATAAATGGTAATACGAAGAGCCGCAAAAAGTCAAAAGAATGAGATATGTATGATTTGATTTCGGAATTTCTGGTCCTTATATTCTGTTTGTGTTGCGATACATGCTGCTTAGTGCGTCAATGTTGAACGGCTACACTTATTTATATGTTTGGCCTTTCTGCTTGGAGCTTCCAAACCTCAAGTTTGTTGGACACAGCTTTAACATTACTTTTAAACACCTTTTTTTATGCATAGATAGAATAGCCTAAAAATCTCCCCCAAAAAAATTCTTAAATTTCAAAATTTTTTAATAAAGAATTGATGCGAAAATGTGTTGTAATTTGTTTTTTTATGTATAATCAATTGTTATTAAAGTGTAGTATCTAAGACTAATTTAGAATTTTGAAATTCAAAAAATATTGTGAATCAGTCCTGTCACAAAATGTCCATTTTTGTTCGGGCAGCTTTTTGTTGGATTGGGTTGGGTGCTTTATTTGCAGATTCGTGTCGGTATATTCGCCGCCAAAAAACAGCAAACTACAATGGTTATTTTGTAGCAGTTTAACGTAAAACCGCTATAAATCTGTATCGATTGACCCAGATTTCACTTTGTATCACATATTGTAGCGGTTATACGTGCAAATAACTGCTGCAAAGATGGCGCGCCAGGGCAGGAGATTGGCGCCAAATTTGTAGCGATCATATAGTAGTAGTTATGATAGCATAACCGCAACAAACTTTTTGTAGCGATTGTGCTAAAGGCAGAGATGAAACGTTTGATTTTGTAGCTGTTTCATATAAAATTGTTATAAATGGTTAAAATTTATAGCGGTTACATAGAGAACCACAACAAAGTGTTTAGTTATTTGACGGAGGTGCGACATGTGTCACAGACTTTCTAGCGGTTGTACAGTAAACCACCACTAATGTCACATTTGTAGCGTTTATTTTTAAAACCGCTACAAATGTTTGGCGCCTATATAAACCCTCCCCCCTCCTTCTTTCACTTTTGTTGCGCGTGTGTACGAAGCTTCTGCAGAAAATTTTTTTCAAACCCACTGGCTTTAGATCCATTTCTAGCTACCCAGGTACAAATATATATTCATTTATTAGTTAATTTATTTCATAGTCACGGCATTTAAATATTTAATTTGTGTTGTATTAATTTAATATTTATTTTATTTTAGTTTAGTTATTTAATTGACATTGATATTATTTGACTTCATATTTATATTGCATATTTGTTTTAAATTTTTGTAGTTTGCAAGTTAGTTACAATGATTTAATAATAAAATTTATCTATTTAGTAATTAATTGGGAAAATGACACATAAGAATCTTGAAAATGTAAAATGCCAATCTGGGAAGCTAAGGAAATGTAATTACAAAGAGGAAGTCCTTCCCAAATTGGAATTTTGAAATTTGGTGATATGACAAAAATGCCCTTTATCCTTTTTTTAAAAAAATAACCCAGCCCCTCCCTGATGGCTGGCGATTGGCCGCCGACCGCCTCCAGCCACCGACGCCGGCCACTGATGTGGTGGCTGCCGGTGAAAGATTTTTGTGACAATTTTTTTTTTGGGAATGGGATAATATTGGTTCAAAGTGGCGGGGGTGGGATTTGATCCCATAACCCCTTGGCCACTTAGGCCAACAAAAAGGAAGATGGTCATTGGGCCATCAAAGATTTCTTAACCTTATAATGCAAACAAAAATATAAGTTGACTCTTTTACTGTGACTCCAGCCTGTGACAACAATTTATCTGAGGATGACAAGTCTTAATTGATAAATAACAAGTCTAAATTTGATATTAACAAAGCAACTGTTCCTTCTACATAACAAGTAGCAGCATATACATTAATTAAAAATGACCATAATTTATTTTAAAATGAAACGTCTTTACTAGAAAATGACAAGTCTAATTTTCCTTATACATAACAAGAAATAGCATGTACGTTAATTAAAAATAACCATAATTTATTTGAAAATAACACGTCTTTACTGGAAAATGCCAACAATTTATTTGGCATTTCTTGTTATGTATAAGGAAAAGTTGCTTTGTTGGGCATTTCTTGTTATGTATAAGGAACAGTTGTTTTGTTAATATCAAGTTTAGACTTGTCATTTTTCAGTAAAGACATGTTATTTTCAAATAAATTATGATCATTTTTAATTAACGTACATGCTATTTTTTGTTATATATAAGGAAAAGTTGTTTTGTTAATATCAAGTTTAGAATTGTCATTTTCCAGTAAAGACGTGTCATTTTTAAATAAATTATGGTCATTTTTAATTAATGTACATGCTGCTACTTGTTATGTATAAAGAAAAATTGCTTTGTTAATATCAAATTTAGACTTGTTATTTCTCAATTACGACTTGTCATCCTCAGATAAATTGTTGTCACGGGCTGGAGTTACTATAAAAAAGTCAACTTATATTTTTATTTGCATTATAAGGTTAAGAAATCTTTGATAGCCCAATGGCCATCTTTCTTTTTGTTGGCTCAAGTGGCCAAGGGGTTGTGGGATCAAATCCCACCCTCGCCACTTTGAACCAATATTATCCCACTCCAAAAAAAAAAATGTTGGCACAAAAATCCTTCACCGGCAGCCACCACACTGGTGGTAGGCTCCAGTGGTTGGAGGCGGTTGGCGGCCGCCGGTGGCCAGTTGCTGGCAGTGGCTGCCAGTCGCCGGCCACCGGTGAGGGGCTGGGTTTTTTTTTAAAAAAAAAGACAAAGGTATTTTTGTCATTTCACTAAATTTCAAAATTTCAATTTGGGAAGTACTTCCCTCTCTGTAATTATATTTTCTTAGCTTCCCAGATTGGCATTTTACATTTTCAAGCTTCTTTATGTGTCATTTTCCCTAATTAATTTATATGACATTAGGCGTGATATTAATTTAATTACAATTATTTGTATTTATTTAATTCAAAGATCTTGAATTTATTGGTTTTTTAATTATTAATTACGAATTAGAAGATAATTATAAAATGTTTAGAATTTATTAAATCCATATCTAAGCAGTTTTGTATTTTGTTTAATTAGTTATATGTGGTTTAAATTGTTGAATTAATTAATTGTGATGATTATATATTTTGTTGTCTTCAATTTTTTAGTTTGCATGTTATTTGTAATTGTTAATGATAAAATTTATTTATTTAGTAATTAATTTTATTAGACATTAGGACTGATATTATTTTAAGGGTTAATTAATCTACAAGTCCTTATAATTTCAACCAATTTTGAATCAGGTCCTTATAATTTTTTTCCTTTTTATCAAGTCCTTATATTTTTGCCTATTTTTAATTAGGTTCTTGCATTTATTTTTCTTTTTATCAAATCCTTATAAGTTTACTTTATTTTTAATTAAGTCCCTGAATTTTTTATTCTTTATTTTATAAATTCTAATAGTACTATTCTATAAACATAAAATAGTATATATTATTTAATATTAGTTTATAAACAATAATATTCTAGAAATAATGAATTATTATAATATTTTATTTTTTTAACAAAAAAATTAATTGTTCCAAAAAATTTTCCTGAATTAATTATTTATATTACTTATTTTTATTATATAATTATTAATTTAATTTAATTATTAATATTTTATATTTCAGTATTAATCTATTTAATTAAGTTTATATTTAATTAATAAATAAAAATTAAAACTACACGGACATTATTAAAAATTTAGTGAAATTATAAAGACTTAATAAAAAGAAAAATAAATGCAAGGACCTAATTAAAAACACGTAAAATGATAAGGACTTAATAAAAAGAAAAAAAACTATAAGGATTTGATTCAAAATTAGTTCAAACTATAAGGACTTGCGGATTAATTAACCCTTATTTTAATTACATTTTGTAGTATTTTATTTAATTTCAGAAACTTGGAGTTGGTAGAAATTTTTAAATTTTTATTTATGGTTTAAAATGTAATTGTAAAATGTTTAGAATTTATTAAAGTCATGTTTAATAAATTTTGTATTTTGTATTGTTTAATTAATTATTTGTGGTTTAAATAGCATGGCTCGTCGACATGGTAAAGATCCTACTGAGCCTACGAGACCCCCTGATATCTTGAGAGGCCTAGGATGTCCGAGGAGTTAACAGAGGAGGATGAGAGGCCCATAATCAGCATGGAAGATTAAGAGATTGATGAGCATTCGATCTCAACCTGGGGGGAATGAGGGTGGATTCGAGGGTCCTGTAGAGGGAGAGGTACAGGGCCTGGAGGAGGAGGACTACTAGCAGCAGCAGCAGCAGCAGCAACAGTAGTCGCCGCGTCAACCTGGTGGACGATTGAGTAGTTGGGAGGTGGAGGTTGTGGGTAAGTAAAATAAATTATTTAATATTAATAATTAAATATCATTAATATTATCTAATTATCAATTTAATTGTGCAGACCTAGTTGGCAATAGGTCCACAAGGAGACTGAATGTGAAGGACATGCATTAGATTCAGGATGCACGTGTCACAGTCCCTCTGAATGAGCATGGGCAACCAATTGAGCTGGGAGGGCATCTGTTCAATTGATATATGGCTTATCTAGGTGGACAACACACGATGTTTCCCATCTACGAGCCCACCTGGAAGACGATGTCACACAAGAACAAGAGCGACGCTTGGGAGTTGCTAAAGGTAATTAATTAGTATTTGAAATTTAGGATGAAATATTTTCCTTAAAATAATTATGACTTACATTATGAATTTGATTTCTTACTAATTAAATCATAATTTTATTTTTTTAATTGCAGAAAAAATTTGTCATCGGGGATAATATGAAGACATATGCCCTGAAGAAGTTAAGGAACGGTTGGAAGAACAAGAGGGGCCACATGTACAATGCAAAGAAAGGCGACGGGATGAGACCGCTGGAGGAGATGCAAGCAGACGTGCCAGATGGCGTCCCTGCCAATGACTGGCCATCATTTGTCCAGCTTAGGGCGACACGTGAACAGAGGGTATGATTTTAATTTATTGCATTATTGTTATGTTATTGCCATACAAGTTAACTAAATTTATTATATTTTTATTGCAGTGTCTTTTTCGAAGAAACACTGTGAGCCACAGCCATCAGGATATCTAGCATACGGCCGGTTCGAAGTCATTTGCTGTGACCTATAATGAGATTGTGAGTAATACTGTAAAAATTTAATCAAATTATATGTACATGTATATATCTGTGTGTGAATTTAAATAATTAAAATGTTTTTTTTGTTTTATTATAAATTGGCAAGGAAGGAAGATGCAGCAGGAGGAGGGACGAACGCCCACCTATAGCGAGATGTGGCCACAGTTCCATTGGCATAAGGACGACACTCCTATATCTGAGCAGGCCGAGAAAGTTGCTGTGAGTATTTAATTATAATTTTATTGTTTATTTAGTGTTTAAATTTAATGTTCACATTTTTATTGTTAATATTATGTTAATTTTATTTCATTTGATAAAATTGTTTTGGTAGGAGAGGATGACCTAGAGTACTGCAGAGTTGCAAGAGTCTCAAGGGTTAGCTGTGGACTCCATCGCCTCACTTAGGGCAGGCTTAGCCAGACTCGAGTACTTGGGATGAGTTAGGGGGCTCAATTTTGATGCCACACCGAGTGTTGTTTACGATCGGGGCCATCATGCATCTTCTGAGACAGGGACCTCCTAGTCAGCAGCAGCATCACACCAGACCTTTTCTGGCATGAGGCGTCCTTGAGAGCCAATAGTAGATCAGCTTCGTGAGGAGCTGTATCAGGTTCATGAGGCCAGGAGGCAAGCCACATATGAGGAGTGGATTAAAGTTGCTAATGTAATGATGGAGATTGTTTGGTGAAGGGTGGCTCCTGACCTTTCTCCCCTTGTCCTGCTTGATATTGAAATTATGGACGATGATCTTCCATCCTAGCCGCCCCAGCCCCAGCCTGATGCGGATGATGATGATTTTGTGGAGTTGTCGCAGAGGGCCGATATTTGAGGATTTTTTTATTTTTATTATCAGTCACACTTTTATTTATTTATGGATTACTGTTATTAATAATTGAATTTTGATTTTCATGCGATTCTAAATATTTGAACTAGTATTAGCAGTTTTCATTAATTAAAAGTTATTTGATAAAATTAAACATGAATAAAATTTATTAATTAAATTAAAAAGTAACTATTAAATTGGAAATTGAAATTAATAAAAACAATATAATCAAATTAAAATAATATATAATTCAATTCTAATTTATTAAAATAAAAATTATTAAATTTTCAAGAAAGAATATTTATATTCGATAAACAAAACAATATTTCAAATTTTAATTAAAAGTTTATATTCGATTCTAAATAGTTGAATTAGTTTTAGTATTTTTTATTACTTCATAATTATTTGATAAAATTAAATATGAATTAAATTTATTAATTAAATTAAAATGTAACTATTAAATCGGAAATTAAAATTAATAAAATTAATATTTATGTTGGATAAAAAAAATATTTAGTGGCAGTTTACAATTTGTAGCCGTTAATAAACCGCTACAAATTGAAAAACTGCTGCAAAAATTATTGGCAGTTGCATTAACTGCTACAATGGCCAAAATTGAATTTGGCGCCTCTCGTTTTGTAGCGGTTAATTAACCGCTACAAATATTTTTGCCTTTGAAGTTACTAGCGATTTGTCATTTTGCTGTGGTTATTTAACCGCTACAAATTTTTTGACTGTTGCTTTATTCCTTTTTAACTAGCTTAGACGATCCAAAGTGCCATTTTCACTTCCATTTGAGCTTTTCTTTTAAATCTTTCCCTATTCTTGCTTACATAAATTATGGATAAGTCATGGATCAAGTTGCTGCGTATATCCCAACAATATTTGGCCCAATTAACATCATTCATAGAATTTGCTTCTACACATACAACTACTAATGGTAAACTTTTTTGTCCATGTCCTAAATACAATTTTAATAAGTGGCACCCACGAGATGTTGTGAGAGACTATTTAATTTTGAAGCCTTTCTCGCAAAATTATACATTTTGGTCTTTCTATGGTGAGCAACACGATATGATTACTCAGTCAACTCCTGCAATTTCCCGAATGGGAGTTAAAGCAAAGGAGTCTGACCCTATCAATGATGCTGTGCATGATGCATTTGGGATTCACGAACACATATCAACTGAAGAAGTACAAGAACCTGAATCAGAGCTCCTAAGAAACGAAGCTACTTGAAGTTTTTTTTTATCTCATGGATGATGTTGATAACCCTCTATATCACAGGTGCACAAAGTACTCAAAGCTATCATTCATGGTAAAGCTATATCATATAAAATGCTTATGCGGTATCACAGACAAGGCAATGTCAATGCTCCTGAAATTAGTGACTAACGCATTCCCTCGTGCGAATTTCCCATCGTCGTTTTATGAAACAAAGAAGATGACTAACAAGCTTGGCTTGAACTACATGAGGATTGATGCCTGCCCAAATGATTGTATGTTATATTACGGAGAGCATACTAGTAGAGAGACTTGTATAAGGTGCAAGACATCCAGGTACAAGCCCACAAGGAAGGGGAAAAGGTAGAAGAAGAAACCTGTAAAGATTCTAAGGTATTAGTTGCTTTAATATTTGCTTAAATTTTTCATAAATTTTGTCACTATTAAACTAATCATAATTGTTTTTTCTTTACAAATTATATCATTAATAAACTGATATAATTGCTTTATTTTTTCTTTAGAAATTATATCATTAATGAGGTAATAATATATTTACTTTATTATTTTTTAAATTATTTTATTACTTCAGTAATATATTTGGTTCATTGTTTTTTTACAATTATTTTGTTAATTAACTATTATATATTTTCATATTTCAATTCTTATGTACTTTCCTTTAAAGCCGTGCCTGCAGAGAATACATATGCCATCAAAGATAGCGAAGCATATGCGGTGGCATGATGTTGACAAAAATCCAGACAGTAAGTTAAGACGTTCATAAGATTCTGAGACATGAAAAGCGTTCAACTTAGAGTTTCCAAATTTTGCTGATGATCCTAGAAATGTCCGACTTTTATTGGCAACCGATAGTTTTAATCTCTTTGGTAATATGAGCACCCATTACAGTATATAGCCTGTGGTGTTAATTTCGTGTAATCTCCCGCCTTGGATGTGCATGAAACCTAGATCTTTTTTGCTATCCATGATCATTCCTTGCAAGAAGGCACCTGGAAATTATATAAATGTCTACCTACAACCATTGATACAGGAATTAATTGAGCTGTGGACTACTGGCATGGAAACTTATGACTCATACACGAAAAAGCTTTTCAACCTTTGCGCAGCGTTAATGTGGACAATTAGTGATTTTTCTGGGTTGGGAACATTATCCGGTTGGAACGTACATACAGGGTTGGCTTATCTTGAGTGCAACTTTGACTCTGAACCTGTGCGCCTTTCACATAGTCATAAACGGTGCTTCATAGGTCACCTGCGGTTCCTCGATTCGAAGCATAGATTTAGATTGCAATGGAATTACTTCAATGGTAAACAAGAAAAGAGGGATCCTCCTCTTGCTTTATCTAGCATTGATATATTTCAACAGCAAGAGGGTGTTGATGTTGAGTTCGGCAAGATTGACAAAGTTGAATGAGGCAGACGACGTTCTTGTGGCACATCTGATGGTCAACCAATACAGTGTCAGAAAAGAAGTATCTTCTTCACCCTTCCTTATTAGAAATTTAACTTGATCCGCCACAGTTTTGATGTCATGGACATCAAAAACAATGTGTGTGATAATGTGCTATATTTGCTAAATGAACCCGAAAAGTCTAAAGACCACCTCTCTACTAGGAAAGATTTACAGGCCTTTGGAATTCGTCCAGATGCTTGGCCTGATGATAATGACAGGTTTCAACCAACTAAATTCACATTAACGAAGTAGAACAAGGATATCTTCCTGTCAACATTAAAGAAAATAAAAGTCCCTGATGGATATTCCAGCAACATCTCAAGGTGTATTGATCTACAGGCTCGAAAGGTTACTAGGTTGAAGAGTAATGACTCGCATGTTTTGATGCAACAATTACTTCCTTTGGCATTTAGAAACACACCCCCTCCTGATATCTTTATGATGTTGGGGGAGCTGTATTCATTTTTCAAAAAGTTATGTGCGAAAGTTTTGATACCAGAGGAGCTAGACCAACTGCAGAATAAAATAATTTTGATGCTTTGTCATTTGGAGATGATATTTCTTTTGTCCTTCTTCATGCAATTTGGAGGCATTCCTTACTATGTAAAGCTGATAGATATTGTTGAGTTAAATTATCAAGGGCTTTTCACTATCACTCCATTCAAGCGTTACTAGGCAAATACGACAACTTCACGTGGACTCACTACTGACGAATTGGGCATCACATCTGTTGATTTCTCCAAGCTTATTCATCTGGGAGAATCTGAAGATCATGAGTCATACATTCTTGCCTCTGAGGAACACTAAGTTTATTATGTCGAGGACGAGAAACATAAAAATCAGAGTATGGTGGTTCACCTCAAGCCACAAGATTTTTATGACATGGGTGATGATGGTGATGACATCGTTTATGACAGTGAACCCTTCCAACCAACGAATTTTGAACTCTGAAAGAGATGACAATTTACCAATTGTTAAGTATTTCTTTTTTACATATAATTTTGGTTTATTTTTGTTACATTAATTAACATTTGTGTTTTTACTTAAATTTATGTGTTATAATTATTTCTCATTATTTGACTTTATATATTTCCTTTCAGGCAAGGTGATGAAGACTAAATTCTGAACAGGTCATTCCAAACCATTTTTTCAAAATTAGTAAGTTTTTTTTTTTTACAGAATTTTATTATTTGTAGCGGTTTCTTAACCACTACAAAATCTAAATGATACAATATCAACTAAACTGCTACAAATGTCACCAGCCATCTATAAATACCCTCACTCTCCTTCTTGTTTTTCACACCTCCTCTACTTCTCATCTCTTTTCTTTCATCAGAAAACCTTTCTTTTTTTTTCCTCTGATATTCCTCCTCCCATTTTCAAATTGTAAGTTTTTTTAATCGTTTATTTACTTTATTTTTCATATTATTTAATTTTAATTTACCAATAATTTTTTTCATGCAAGGAATTGTTTATTTTTATTTCCTACTCTTTCTAATTTATTTCTTATATTTATAAATAACATTTCAGAAATTTTTTTAATTTTTACAATTATAAAATCATAAATCTTCTAATAATATTTATTTAATACTTAAAATATTACTAAAATTTCCTTATATAACAAAAATTTAAATAAAACTTAATTACAAATTTGATAACACATTTCATTTCAAAATTATATCTGCAAATCAAAATTATCTTCAAAATTTGATTAATTTTTTTTTAAATTCAACATAACATTTTGTAGCGGTTATAAAAACCGCTACAAAAAATAAAATTAAATAATATTTTCATATTTGCCGCAGTTCTTAACCACCGCAAAATTGTTCCGTTGGTGCTATTTTTTGAAAATTTTACCATATGCAGTGATTATATAACCACTATAAATTTTGTCGCCAAATTCATCTTTCAGTTCTCGCCATACCAATTTTTTGCCGCCGACACTTAGTGGCAGTTTTATTAACTGCTACAAATCTCAAATTTCATTTCCCGCCTACCCACATTAATTTGTAGCGGTTTTATGACCACTACAAAATATCTGAAAGTGATCTCATTGATTGCATTATTAGTAGAGGTTTTATAACCATTACAAAATATTGTTGTGACTGGTTATCGTGTGACACAGTTCTCATTAACCGCTACAAATCCATTTGTTTCGGTGGTTTTTGTAACAGTTGTCAGAATCGCTACAAATCACACGTTTTAACTGTCACAAAGTACGTACTTTTTTGTAGTGATTGGGCATGAGGGCCTTATGCATGCCCTTATAACTAGTCACTAGAAGTTGCTTGGATTATTATTGAAACTTTTTAATAATTATTTCTTCTTTTTAGGACCTCATTATAATTTTTCCATATTAAAATGAGATTGAACTTTATTCATTAAAAATTATATCAATATTTTACTTTTTCTTTATTTATTTATTTTTTTAATGTATTGTTCTTTTGCATCGTCCATGGCACCCTGCACCAGGCTGCGTGCTCCGGTGCTTGATGGTGACAACACTGATAGAGTATTCGTTTTTTACAGTTTAATTTTGATCCGTTCTTTTTCTTTATTTTTTTAATGTATTGTTTTATAAAAACTTGAATTTGAACCAACAAAATTAGTCTTCATGTAAATACATAAGAATTTAATTTGGAGGTTCCGAACTTGAATCCAAGAACTTGAATTTGATTTTAATAATATTAACAAAGTTAACGTTATTAGATATAGAGTTCAAAACCAGACTTGTTAAAAACTTTTGTAGATGGGGATTTTTCCTTAATTTTGGAAAACAATTATTTATTAAATTTTAACAGGTTATATATTTTTTTGGTCTAAAGTATAGCTCTTATTTGATAATGATAGCATATCAGGCATTAATTGTTTTCCTGAAGGGTTAAACTGGTTTAAGTACTCTTAAATATTTTTTGAGCCGGCATTTAGCATCCAAAAATGTTTTAAGCAGTTTTACCCTTGACGTCACCCTTTAACCTAAAAGCTCCAGACGTCCGTTTTCTTTTCCAGCCAAAAAGAAGAAAGAAAGAAAGAAATCTATCCTCTCTCCCTCCTCCCTCCTTGCCTCCCTCCTCTATAGCCACCATAACTAGTCCCTGAGCTTCACGATTAAGACAGCAACTTGAGGTTTAAGGGAAAATGAAGAGCTTTCTTGTCTTTGTCGATAACTAATCAACCCAATCAATGTTTCAGAAGGACTACCTTTCCTCTAGGACTAGGGGATCATGTTCGGTCTCCGATTTTAACATGATTATGTCCCAGTTGGGGGAAATCAACTCTTGTTATTAGTTTCATATGGAGCATCCGCATCCACGAATATGATGGAAAATTTTCCAGAAGAAGCCCCTACATCATCACCAAATATGCCTCAAAACAAACCATTCTTATATCCAAAA
Organism: Neltuma alba; assembly: GCF_004799145.2. Classification (NCBI taxonomy): domain Eukaryota; kingdom Viridiplantae; phylum Streptophyta; class Magnoliopsida; order Fabales; family Fabaceae; genus Neltuma; species Neltuma alba. Next base: position 47,601 of record NW_021634556.1, on the reverse strand, counting down.
CATTCCTACGTATGATTTTTTTGGGGTATGGATCCGTCCATAAGACAGGATTTTACATGCGGCTTCGGTATACAAAAAGTATTATATATGCAGATCTGGATAACTAATCAAATCCGTCTTCGTCTTCAACGTGAAGCTTCAGGGACCTGATTATGGTGGCCATGGAGGGAGGGGAGAGAGAGAGGATGAAAGCTTTTTTTTCCTGCAAAATGAAACGGACGTTTGGAGCTGTTAGTCTACTGGCTGATTTGCAGCGAATGAACTTGATTATGGAAGGGATGCTCGGGTAGATTTGTTTCTTGAATGGGACAACCAAGATGGCTTCTTTGTCTTCTACATTTTGCGCGTTCTGCAGTTGGTGAAGCATATGAAACAGTAGGTATGATTCAGAGAGGGGGCGGGGCGCGATGCAATGAGGACGGATTTGAGTACATATTGCAGAGAAAATTAGAGAATTGGAATTTTTTTAATTGTGGGGTTGGCTTTGTTTGAGATGTTAGGTGGGCTATGATTTGTCTTGTTGCTGGAACTGTGGGCATGGTAGTACTGTTATACCTTCTTTGTCCTTCTCTCTGTTGAGAACGGAGAAGGATTTATCGATCACCATGGGAGGCAAGCATAGCAAAAATGGAGGAAGAGGAGAAGGGTATTATTAGCTTTCACTGATAAATACAACAATGGGGAAGAGAGAGCATGAACTTTCACAGAGATAACTGTGTTCGCCTGAGTGGGGGAGGGAGGGAGAGAGAAGATGAGGGAGGAGAATCGGAGAAAGCGGACCTGAAGAAGACGTGACAACACCTAATCACCCTTTCCGGGGCGCAGAGGGGGAAGAATTTTTTGTTCTATATTTATTGGGTAGAAAGAAAAACAATTTATATCAATATACAATTTTATGTTGATTTTGTTCTTATAAGATATAATATGTATTAAATAAAAATAAAATTATTAAATTTTAAATAAAAATTAATAAAATTTTAAAAAAAATTATTTATATAAAATATATTAAAAGTGATTTATACTGCACTGCGAAGGGTTGTGTCATACTTTCATCAAACCTTTTTACCTCAGTTAGACAATAATTTTATAAAATAATGAGGGATTTGTCAGCGTGAGCCCTGAGGTCATTTTTTAAACCTCTGAAAAAAAGCACACAAAGCAGCGAGGTCAATAATTTAAACCCCAGCATGTGGATAAAGGACAATGGGAGGATGATATGATAAAGATATGTCCCATAAAAAAAAAAAAATCCATTCAACAAATAGTTCAGAGTACATCGAGGTTTACCCAGGGTTCTAAAGTAATTTGAAGTATAATTTTACCCTTAAACCTATTAAAATGCAGCAATCTCATCAGAAGAGCCAACGGATCCTTAACGCCAGTTAACATATATGGACAGATTGGCATTTTCATTTCTGGAATGTATCCCTGCTTTCTTGACCACCTCGCCTGCCCCCATTAATGGTTGAACACCCTGCGCCACCGTCCCCCATTTACTCCTCCGATCCTTATATCCCAGGTTTAGTGAAGGCGGCTTTATTCCCCCGGCTTAAATTAGTGATTGAATCTCGGATCTGAGATGTGGGTCGCAAAGGAATTCACCCTGAGAAGCCCTGGAACTCGGTTGAGACGGAACTTCTGGAACCCGCTTCATGAGGCCGAGAGATGGTCCTGCAGCACTGGCGGTTCTTGTGGTTGTGAATCCAAGTGAGAAGATTTGGAGGGAAAAGCGAAGATGCGTTCACGGACGATTGGTGGTTGAATTTGGCGAAAGTGACAGGGGGTGAGGGAATAACATTCAAAGTGAGCATTTTGTTTCCTGCCTGGCTTCGTCCGGTGGCCAAAAAAGGAAAACTGATATCTTTAATTGAAAAACGGGGCACGCGATTTAAGTTTCAGGGGGCGCTCCTTATAGCCACAGATCACGTGGAGAAGATTTCACAGCAATGCCGCAATGGTGGACTATTAAACGAGTTTTGTAGGATAGAAGATTTTCTTGGGCCATCAATTCTCATTGTTTTGCTCTCAAAAGCCCAGCCCAGGTTCTTTTTTGAAAATTTAATTAATAAGTACGTTCAATTATCACATGTGAGTACAATATATTTTTATTGTATACAACGTATTATCAAGGGTTAAGATGCATCCACTATTCTAAAATATTTTTTCAGACGTATTCAGCACTTTAAAATATTTTGTGATGTATTTAGCATCTTGAAATATTTTTTTAGAAGCATCCAGCACCGTAAATTTTTTTTGTGCATTAAACATCTCAAGAAAATACGTCGGGGTATTAGATATACCATAAAATATTTTAGAACGTTGATGTATTTAAAAAAATATTTCAAAATGCTGAATACACTTTAATCTTATTATCAATAATGTGCAATAATCATAAGTATAGAAGTGTGAAAATGAAATATATGTTTTAATCATCACAGCCTACGTTAATAACTCCCTTTTTCAACACTTTTTCTGTACTAAAGGCAATATGGTTTTTTTAACCTTTTCCGTTACTTTGTTGCCAATTAACCTTTTCCGTTATTACAGTCAAGATCTTGTGCTACTCCAAAATAATTACTAGATTTTTAAGAATTTTTTTATAATATTTTGCGTTTCATGAGACCGTAATTTCCCTCATCTTTAAGTAAAATTTTTGAGGACTTAACTGCCGACGTGTCGTTGTGTACTGTATGGGAAAATTCACTTGACGGACGAGAGAGCATTTATATTTATATTCTAAATAACAAAAATAATTTACAAAGTTATGTAGATACGTACAGCACTATAAATATATGAAAAGGACAGGATTAGGCACGTGTATCGCGTGATTCCTGTTTCAATCACTCCTTTTCATGACACCTTGAATAATGAACCACCGGTGTTCGTTTTTTTATTTTTTATTTTCTTACTTTTTGAATTAATTTTAAAATTTAAAATCAGTTCTTTTCATCCTTGAATCTCAAATTTTACGAATCAAAATATTGATTTTAACTTTTAAAAACTCAAACTAAAGTGAGATTAAATTTTAAAATTAAAAATTAAAAATAATTACAATAAAATCTCAAAAAAAAAATCTTAGAAGTTGTTATTTTTCACTTATAATTTGTCATTAGACACACTTTGTTATTAACACATTTTAGTAATTATTTTTTATTTGATTATAATTCTTTCTAAAAATTATATTAATTTTAATTTTCTTAAAATCTGTGGTCCTTTCGCGGGGTCCATGGCGTCCGGCACCTGGCCGCCTGCTGCTTGGGGTACTCCTAACAGTAAAAATCAGTATTCAATGCATTTTTAACCGCAGGGTCCCGTCTGTACATATATAAATAAAAAGTTAAGGGAGAATCACAAATAAAGACTCTCTAATATGCAAAATGACAGATAAATCACCTGAATAAGTGAAATTACTCATAAGGACTGGGTCTCAAATTGCCATTATGAAATCATGGTCAAATTATCAAAATACCCCTCTTTAATTTTTTTTTTTAAAAAGAAAGCCACTGCCTCACCGGAATTCAGCCTCCGGCTCTGGAGCTCCGATGCCGGCAGCCTTCCTTTTTTTTTGCAACTGTTTTTTTTTTAAATAGTGGGGGAAGTGAGGTTGGGGGGATTTGATCCCCCAACCTAATGCTTTTCAAAATAAGGAATAACCATTGAGCCAGTAAATTTTTATTAACATTATAATGCAAAAAAAAAATATAAGTTAACTCATTTACTTTTGTTCTAGGTGATAACAACAATACATTTGGAAATAACAAGTTCTGATTATAAAATAACAAGTATGGGATTAAAATTTAACAACACGTTTTTTTATAACAACACACTTTGTTTCAGGTGATAATAACAATACATTTGGAAATAACTAGAGCCGGGAAAACGGGCCGAACCCGTCGGGCCGGCCCTTTTAGGCCCTGAAATTATGAGGGCCGGGCTTGATATTTTTCTCTTAAAATGAGAAATAAGCCCTGGAGGGCTGGCCATAGACGGTCGAGGGCTTAAAAGGGCCGGCCCTTTTAAGCCCTTTTATATTTTTTTTTATTTTTTAAATTTTTTTATATAATATTAATGTTATTAATTTTTTACATTGTTAATAATATTTCAAATATTTAGTTATTATTATCATTTTAAAATTAAATTTAGTTTTAGACAATAATTTATCCAATTAAATTTTTAAAAAATGGGTTAATTTGGACTTTAATAATGATTTGATTTATATTATATGCGTTGATATTTTTAAACTATATATATATATTTGATAATAGAATATTTTTATACTTATATAACTTGTGATTCTATAATTTGAATTAGAAATTCATGATATAATTTGAATTAGAAATTCATGAGTTTCAACAACAATGTTTCTCACATTAAAGTAAAATAATAGTTAGATTGCAAAATTATTGGTTTATTTTTATATTTTTATAAAAAATATGATAAATATAAAAAATAGTATTTTTTCTTAAACGGGCCAAAAGCCCGCGGGCCCGCCCTGGCCCTGTAATTTAAGGGCCGGGCCTAGCAAATTGGGGTATTTTTAAAATTTCAGCCCTGGAGGGCCGGCCCTTTTAAGCCCGCCAGCCCTGAAGGGCCGGCCCTGATTCCCGGCTCTAGAAATAACAAATTCTAATTATAAAATAACAAGTCTGGAATTAAAATTTAACAGCACCTTTTTTTATAACAATTAATTATTTTATACTTTTGGAAAATAAATTATTTATAACTTATAAAAAGTACTTGTAATCTATTAATTTGCTAAAAAAATAATTTTTATCTCCAATTTATAATCAGAACTTGAAGTATAATTTATTATAGATTAAAAATACTTTTTTATTGTTTAAATTTATAAATAAAATTGAGGAAAAATGGCAACACACTTTTTTATTTTTTTAAAATTTTTTTTAATCTATATATCTATACAACTCATTATAAATCAAACTACTTTTTATAAATTATAAATAGCACAATTTATTGTGGATTAAAAATACTTTTTGACTGCTTAAATTTATAAATGAAATTTATCTCTAATTTATAATTAAAAATACTATTTTATTCTTTAAATATAAAAACTATTTTTAATATTTAAAGAATGAAATAATAAATAATACTACAATATTTAAATACTTAATAATAAATTTTAATATTTAAAGAATGAAATAATATAAAATTTATACTATGATTTATAGATTAAAAATATTTAATTATAAATACTTTATAATTTATAAGAAGTAGTTTGATTTATAATGAGTTGTATAGATATATAGATTAAAAAGTATTTTTTTAGAGAAATAAATATATTAAAAATATTTTTTATAAGTTATAAATAATTTATTTTTTAAAAGTATAAAATAATTAATTGTTATAAAAAAAACGTGTTGTTAAATTTTAATCCCAAATTTGTTATTTTATAATGAGAACTTGTTATTTTTAAATGTATTGTTGTTATTACTTGAAACAAAGTGTGTTGTTATAAAACAACGTGTTGTTAAATTTTAATCTAAGACTTGTTATTTTATAATCAGAACTTGTTATTTTCAAATGTATTGTTGTTATCACTTGAAACAAAGTGTGTTGTTATAAAAAAAACGTGTTGTTAAATTTTAATCCCAGACTTATTATTTTATAATCAGAACTTTTTATTTTCAAATATATTATTGTTATTACCTGCAACAAAATTTGTTGTTATAAAAAAAACATATTGTTAAATTTTCATTCCAGACGTGTTATTTTACAATCAGAACTTGTTATTTCCAAATGTATTGTTGTTATCACCTGAAACAAAGTGTGTTGTTATAAAAAAAACTTGTTGTTAAATTTTACTCCCAGACTTGTGATTTTATAATCAGAACTTGTTATTTCCAAATGTATTGTTGTTATTACCTGCAACAAAATTTGTTGTTATAAAAAAACATATTGTTAAATTTTCATTCCATACATGTTATTTTACAATCAGAACTTGTTATTTCCAAATGTATTGTTGTTATCACCTAAAACAAAGTGTGTTATTATAAAAAAAACGTGTTGTTAAATTTTAATCCCAGACTTGTTATTTTATAATCAAAACTTGTTATTTCCAAATGTATTGTTGTTATCACCTGGAACAAGAGTAAATGAGTTAACTTATATATTTTTTTTGCATTATAATGTTAATAAAAATTTGCTGGCTTAATGGTCATTCTTTATTTTGGAAAGCATTAGGTTGGGGGATCAAATCCCCCCAACCTCACTTCCCCCACTATTTAAAAAAAAACAGTTGCAAAAAAAAAAAGCCGGCAGTGGCCGAAAGCGGCCACCGGCGGCCGGATTCCGGTGAGGCAGTGGCTTTCTTTTTTTTTTTTAAAAAAAATAAAGATGGGTATTTTGGTAATTTGATCATGATTTCATAATGGCAATTTGAGACCCGGTCCTTGTGAGTAATTTCACTTATTCAGGTGACCTATCTGTCATTTTACATATTGGAAGGTCTTTATTTGTGATTCTCCCATATTATTATTAGTTATTATAATTTTAAATTGTGGTTTTTCTGTATGTTCTTAATATTTCTTTCTTACAATTTTATAAAAATTAACGCTATTAATTATGAGGAAAAATTAGGTACCCATTTGAAAATTTATTTAGGAACTGGTGCCTGAAAATTCCTCCGAGCTTGAGGTCCTTAAATGTAGATAAAAAAATCCAGATGAAATTACCATGTTACCTTGACTAAAACCTTTTTTTTTCCCAAAAAAAGAAGTTGACGAGAAAAATCAGGACAAGGCAGTTTGAAGAGTGCACACCCACGAGACTGAACACCAATAACATGCAATGTGTCATTCTTAAGTGCAGATAAATTTTGTTTAGATGCAATTGGTCTTTCATTAAATGCACTTATGTTAGGTGTAGTTGAACTCCAATAACGTCTAATGTGTCATCCTTAAGTACAAATGAATTATGCGTCTAAATACAATTGATCTTCCATTAAACATACGTACGTTATGTGCACTTACAGCAGGTGCAACTGTATTTTCCTTCCATGCAAGTCAACATCTAATAGGTGCAATCCATATTTCATTATGTAAAACTTGTATTAGGTGCAATTAAACTTTTATAACATGCAAGATATCTTCTTCATGCGTAATTAAATTTAGTGTATGTGCACCTGGTCTTTCATTAGAGTCTAAGGGTATTTTGGTCTTTTTCTCTTATCATACTTATTTACACTAAAGCATCTTAGCCTCTCGTAACTTTTTGGGGACCAATTTCCAAATAGATTTTCAAATGGAGATTTATCGCTAATTTTCCCTAATTATAAAGATCAAAATCAAAATTTATGAGGGATAAAAAAAAATCTAAATGGGCACTTTGCCTTAATTTTGAAATATTTTAATTTCTGTTTAACTCTTCTCGTGTGGAGTTGTGTAGTGGACAATCAAAGATAATATAAGTTATTAAAAAATTTTAAATCATCATATCACCTATCTTGTAGAATTTTTTTTTGTTATCTGAATCTTGTAGAATAAAAATTAAAAAGACATGTAGTTTTACGTAATAAATAGTACTCCCTCCGTTCCTTATTATAAGAGACAAATAACCGAAGTATGTTGATCAAAAAAACAGTTAAAATTAGTTAAGAACAATTAATGTGTAAAAAGTATAATTTTTTCCCAAAAATGCCCTCATTAATAAGGAGAGAGAGCATGAGAGAGAACAATTAAATTATTAAAAGAAAGAGAAGTGGGAGGGAGAGAGAGTGTGAGTTGGAGATAATAAATATGGGTAAAATAGTAAATCAACACAAAAAAGTAGAGACAACTTGTAAGTGTCTCTTATATATTGAAACATGTCATAAGCATCAAATGTCTCTTATAATAAGGAACGGAGGGAGTAGTAGATAATATTGATGATAATAGGATAGCAACTCATGAACAACATGCAACTAATAGTATTACTCAAATTTTAATACTCATCCGCTACTTAATATAAGACTTAATTGTTGAGTTATTTTTTATTTTAAATATTATAAGATCAATTTTTCATATTTATCAATTTTCTTTAAATTACCCTTATGGATACTCTTTCAACCATAATCAAGTAGAAAAAGAATATAGGATATTAAAAAAGATGATTATGGTATTTTAGGAAAAATGTGTCACAATTCTTATAATTAATTAACTTACCTAATTTTTTTAATCTTATCAAATTAGTTAATAGGTTTTATATTAAGAACCGGAAAAGTATTTATACATAGATATATATATATATATACACACACGTTGTCCAATAAATATTGTATTTAATATTATACTGGGGGGGGGGGGAGTCTATACGCTAAAAAAGGGGAATCCATGGCTTGCTTTTTTAACCCCTACATGATTGAAGTGTGCTTGTCTTAATACTGTACCACAGTACCGCTACGAAAAGAAAAATCCAAATGAATCAAAATTAATCTCCCCACAGATGAAGTCTATTTAAAGAGAGCAAACCCAGGCGAGTTTCGGCATCCAAAATCTTCCTCCTCTCTTCTTTCTGAGCTTTCTAAGCTTAAGGCTGATGAAAACCCTCGTGGCTTTTCTGCTTGTGGCCTCGATTATTGCAGCAACAAGCCATGGCGCAGACGAAGAACCTTACCAAATCTTCCCTCTCCGGCTGAAACCCGGGTCCGGCGCTGAAGGCGCCACCGTGCAGGGCATAACCTGCGCGAGCTGGAGGCTGGCGGTGGAAGCCCACAACATCATTGAGTGGAAAACGGTGCCGGCGGAGTGCGAAAACTACGTCGGTAACTACATGCTGGGTCAACACTACAGAGACGACTCCAAAGCAGTTAACAGAGAAGCTTACTTCTACGTTCGCTCTCTAGCTCTCCCTAAAGATGGCAGAAACATCTGGATCTTTGACATTGACGAGACTACCCTCTCCAATCTTCCCTACTACGCTCAAAACGGATTCGGGTATATATATATATCTTCTTCTGATCTCCATTTCTTCATGGATGGATGCTGTACTACCGTACTTTTAGATTCACTGGCCATACTGATTTAATTTCTTTATAAATTTGTGAAGCGTGGAGCCATACAACTCGACGAAGTTCAACGCGTGGGTGGAGAAAGGAGAAGCACTGGCATTACCAGAAACGCAGAAACTCTACAACAAGTTGATCAATCTGGGCATCAAGATTGTGTTCCTTACTGGAAGACCCACCACTCAGACCGAAGTTACTGCTTCAAACCTCAAGAAAGTTGGCTATCACACCTGGCACAAGTTGATCCTCAAGTAAATAATCATTAATATTCTTACTTAAATCTCTCTCTCTCTCTATCTGTTATGGACACAAATCTAAGTAAAATCTCAATCCTAAAAAACTAGTTTATCAAAACCCCACATAATGGTATTTTTCGGCCTCCTGCAATGCCTTAGTTTGTAGCCTTTATGAGGTCATAAGGTCCTCCCACTTAAAGACTAACCTATTGGGTGGAGAGATTCTTAAGCTTATAAACCATACTTCGCTTAACAATTCCTCCACAAGAAAGATAATTTATATGTGTGGGTATGTAGTTTGAGTTGTGTTGTGTGTGAGTCATTATGGTGTTCTGATTGTTTGGGGTTAATAATTACAGGAACACGACGGAGTACTCGGGATCGACGGCGGTGGCGTACAAATCGGCGGAGAGGAAGAAGCTGGTGAAGAGTGGGTACAGAATCGTGGGAAACACGGGAGACCAGTGGAGTGACATTCTGGGAAGTTATACGGGCAGACGGACCTTCAAGTTACCCGACCCGCTCTATTACATTAGTTGAGAGCCGGCGTCGTTATGAGATCAATCGGAGTCCACACATCAGTTTGGAGTACTCCGCCGGAGAGAGAAAGGAGTTGTAGCGAGTGACTCTTTCTATCAGTAGCCAAGAGACTCCTGTCCCCTATCTGCTTGTCCTTTTGTCTCTTCCAAAATAAAATGTATTATTCCAAATTGATCTGTGTCAACTGTGAACTGTCTCATTCGGTACGTAAGAAATAATAAAAGCCTCCATCTCTATGAACTATGATGATCTTGATCATGTGGTTATTTTCGTAAAAGGACTCTTATAACAGGAAAATTTAAAAAAAAGATTGCTTTTTAAAATTTTAAATTAAAAAAAATTTGTTGTAATTTGTTTTTAAGTGTAGGTATTTCTTTTACGAATATAGTAATCAATATTGACTTAAAATTTTAAAATTTAAGGTTTTTTTTTTTGGATGTTCCTCTTATAATATGTCATATTGAATAAATTTTTACGAGGTGATATGAGGTTTAATCGTAAAATTCTGTGTTGTGCGTGTGTCTGAGAGACAATTATGTGTTCTCTTAATAATTTTTTAACTCAATTTTTAGGCCTAATTAAGAGATAAGCAGTATAATTATTACAAAAACTTACGATATTATTATACACACATCCACATGAAGCTAATGAATTTAATGTATGTATCTTTTAAATATTTAACTGAGTAATATATACATACAATTTAAAAAATATAAGTCATACGTTAATTTTAACAAGCATTAAAAACAGTTTTTGCTTTTTTAATACACTTGTTTATTTCAAAAAGATCAGACCGCACCAGAGGTTTTACCGTTTTAGAAGAGAATTATAAATTTAAGAAATTGGGTTAAAATGTAAAATTACTATTCTTTTCATGCACCTATGACACAATAAAGTTACCGATGAATGCAAAAGACTAGACATGAATATTCCGAAATGAAGCTAAAACAACAGACATCGAGACATGACATTTTTGTTTCATTTCAAAATGGTCATGTAAATTATTGTACTCATAAAAGCTTTATGGTAGATTTGCACTTTATAACCCATTTAAATATTGGTTTTTTTTGGTTCTTTCGAAAAAAAGTTCAAGTAGAAACTTATTATATCTAAAACATTTAAGATTATACGCATAAATTAAATTCATAACAGAAATTAAATCCATCAATTTCATGTCATCTCAATCTATACAGCCATTTGATTTCTAAACACAATAATGTTCTACCTCTAACTACCGATATCTCACTACATGGAGACCAACTTTAACAACAAATTCATAAAATTCCTTTGTATATTTATATCCTCTATATATGTGTGTGTGTGTAAAAGAGTTATAGTACAAATTAAAACCATGCAAGGTGTGGTTTCATGGGTGGTTTTGCAGATAAGGCTAACCATAGAAGAGCCAACCAAATAAATGGTAATACGAAGAGCCACAAAAAGTAAAAAAGATGAGATATGTGTGGTTTCATTTCGGATGTGGTTTCATTTCGGAATTTCTGGTCCTTATTCTCTGTTTGTGTTGTGATATATGCTGCTTAGCGCGTCAATGTTGAACGGACTTCACATATTTATATGTTTGGCCTTTCTGCTTGGAGCTTCCAAACCTCAAGTTTGTTGGACACAGCTTTAACATTATGTTAACGCCTTTTTCTACAAATATCTCAGAAAAATATCTCTTGAATTTTAAAATCTCTAATAAAGAATAACTATATAAAAAAAAAAAGTGTTACCATTTATCTTTTACATCTAATCAATTGCAATTAAAATGTAGTACACAGAACTAATTTAGAATTTTAAAATTTAAGAAATATTTTAATTTTTCATAGAATTACTCTCAATGCCAATAGCTATGTAAGTAAAAAGTATATGTTAAAAAACCCTACGTTAACTGATACTACCTCCGATCCTTAATATAAGACCCTATTTGACTTTTATTTTGGTCCTAAAAATCCCAATCCACTTTGTCTCTCATATTTATACATTTTTTTCCAAAGTAACCCTTTTAATAATAAGAGTTCTAATCAATACGCTTGATTATGTACTACCTCTGGTCCTAATTATAAGAGCCGGTTGACTAATTTGAAGAGATTAAGGAAGTAAGTTAAGTTAGTTATTTGTCCTAAATAAGTGTTGTCTTTCCTAAAATATCCTTGCTAATTAAGTGTATTGGCTAGAACTATCATTATTAGAAGGACTATCTTGGAAAAAAATACATAAATATGAGAGACAAAATGGATTGGGGTCTTATAATTAGGACCAAACAAAAAGTCAAATGGGGTCTTATATTAAGGGCAGGAGGTAGTATTAAATAGAGAAAGGATATGTGTTTTCTTAATCACACTAACTGATTTATTAGATGTGTACATTAGTTAAAAATCGTATATTATTATTTTAAATGAAGGGAGTAATTGTAATCGATCAGATAATTAATGAAGATGTGCTTACATTAATATTTTTGGCAACACCTGACTGAAATATTTTTTTAATAATACAACTAAATGCGTGCACTCACACAAACATGTGAATGTCGGGTTCAAAGTTGAGACCTCATCTAAACTTAACAGCTAGTGTTGCTGTTGGAGCTACATCATTTTTTTCCCTAAAAAAAACTGGTATCTGATGCAAAACTACAAGGCATTTTTTTATATTATTTACATCTACATATACATATATATGTATTTGCATTTAAAATAATAGCCATATTTTTATACGCTCTTATTTAATTGAAAAACTCGGACGTCCATTATGAATTGTCCATCAGTAACATCAAATTGTGGGGAAAAAATTTACCCAAAAAAATTTGTGGACAAAATCCGAACAAGCATGGCATTGAGATGATGAGATCTTATCCATCTTTCCACAGCCAGCCCGCCCATGCAAAATGTGTGGAAAAATGGTTTTTTAGCTCAATTATTTTTTTGGTATGTGTAAAAAATGCAATCAGTAGTTCGTTGAATTATTGCCAGATATGTCGGAAGGTATCTGGTCTCACCCCACTTTTCTGCCCCTTCACTTTTATTTACTCCACATTTCAATTATTAGATTTCAAACAGTCTAGATTTCATATCTTATGAAATATTTTTTTTTATTACTCCTCTTTCAGATCATCATGACTTAATGCTTAGTAGTTTAATTTTATTTGCTCTTTTTTAATAATTGACATATTATTATTAATTTTATAAAATATAAAATTTAGACCGTTCAAATTTTAAATATTGAAATGAGAAGTGGATGAAAAGTGAAGGGAGAAAAAAAAGTGGAGAGGATCCATATATTTTTGCCAACGATATCTATCTATCAATATTTATGATCTCTAATAATAATCAGAAAGTTAATTTAATATCATATTTATTATTACTAAATAAACAAAATGAAAATTATATATATTTTTTCCTTGATATATTTTGTTGTCATGTTCCGCTTAATTAGCCGCACTTGGCAACTTGATTTTAATTTAAACTCGCAACTTTGGATTTGAGTTTGCATGATCGAATAATACTGCATAAGAAAAGAAATCATACAGCAGGATTGTTCACTTGTTAGTTGTTATATATATATATATATATATATATATATATAGACATATATCTATAATATACTCGATATTTTAGGTGTTCACTTGTGTTTATATAGATTGTAATTATCAGTAGTAATGAATATCTAGTTAATAATATACTCATCCGGTCCTTAATATAAGACCCATTTAACTAATTTGATTAGATTAAGGAAGTTAGGTAAGTTAGTTACTTATAGAAAATGTGACATATTTTTCCTAAAATACCATAATCATCTTTCTTAATACCCCTCTTCCTCTTCTACTTAATTATGGTTGAGGAAGTATCCATAGGGGTAATTTAGAGAAAATTGATAAATATGATAAATGGGTCTTATATTTAGGATCAAAACCAATTCAATAATTGGGTCCTATATTAAGGACCGGAGGAGTATATAATTATATCAAAATATTAGTCTTATACTTTTGCTAGCTTCAGCGTTTACATAAAAATTAACATCAAGGATGATTATTATGCAATTGTAAATGAAAACTCGTTATTTTTTGGCCTCAAAATGACTCCTGTCTTCGTCTATAAACACAAAAAGAAAAGAGATAACTACCATAATAACATTGAATCACGTGCATATTATGTGCTGTCCTTGATTGAGCAAAACAACCCTGGGTTTGGTCGTGAATCAGATCTGAGGAATAAAAAAGTAATTATATTATTAATTTTGGTTTATTATGCGAAACAAATCGATGGAAAAGATCATATCCTGCCTAACCCATTAATTTATGCACAAAGCGTGTAATCGAAGCCTCTTAATTATATTATTCCACAGCCGGCCAGTTGCAATCCCAAATTAATTAGTTATCATACTCCTCTAATTCTATTTACAGGGCAGAAAAATTTTTTTTGATCCTATTTATACGTTATTTTATTAAATTTTTACAGTGAATGTACTATATTATCTTTTATTTATTATAGTGTAGATAATTTTTTTTGAAAGGTGTATATATTAAATAAGGGTGAAATTGAAAAGTTGTTATATTTTAATGAAGAATTAATGCAGTTTAAGATTTTTCTTGATCTGTGTAAAACATATTAGAAGTATCTTATAAATAGAACCAGAGAAGTATCATTTTGGCTTTAACCTGCATTTATATGTGAATCACGTGAATTAATTATTTTAATTATTTATTCACTGATATAGATGATTTCATAATTAATTAAGAGTTATATGGCAAACACGAATACTACTACTAAGGACCAGTTAGCGCCTTAGAGGTTAATTTGATTATTAAAATGAGATTTCATGATTGTGATAGGTTCCGACCAACGAATATTTATATATATATATATATATATATATGATTAAATAGGATATAAGAAATCAAATTAACATTTTTAAATTATTTGTTTTTTATAATATAATGTAATTTATAGTCAAATTTGTCTTATTATCATTATTATTATTACCTTTGACCATTTGAAGGGTCACATAATTATTTCATTCCATTCACATCAGTTCACGTGCTCCGCAGTTAGCATGTCGCAGAATTATTCAGGGTGTTGTCCCCCGTCATCGCTTCTATTTTATGAAAAAAAATTAATACTATAATCTTTGATTTTTTTTAAGTTTGTTTTTATTTTAGTTTTAGTCTCTTAAATTTTAAATTATAGATTTTAATCACTCAATAGGCAAAATTTTTTAAGTTGTTATTGGATTATAAGGACTACTATTTTCAATAAACAAAATTTCAAGGCGAAAACTTATTATTTAAAATTTAAAAGATCAAAATTAAAATAAAAACAAATTTAAATAATCAAAATATATATTAATCTTTTATAAAATATAAATGCAAATAAATACTAGCCTGTCTAGCCTCAAACGCTAAGCTAATCATACTTTTTATTCTTGACCAAAAATTCTAATCATACTTGTGGAAATAATGTAGAATTAATTAATTAATTCCACAATACTTAATAACTAGTGTCTTATGCGTGAGTTTTGCCGTTTTTCTTTAAACATATTATTTAATATTTATAAAAGTAAGTCTGCTTTGTATTGTCCAATAAACATGCATTACTGTTCTTTAATTTATTGCTGCCTTGTTTTGACCATGTAATGCAAGGAAAAGAATTATAGGAAGAAAATATTTAAGATTACTCCTCTCCAATAATCTTGTATTTATAACAAAATTGTCATAGTATTTTTCAATGCATGTTGTGGATAAACCTATATTGGAGGAGGTTTACTTTTTGTATTCAATATTCTGTAGATTAATTTACATTTGTGGGCAGAATATGCCCCATGGGTCTCCCAAAAAAAATTATATTATAGGTGTAGATTAAGACATCAAGAAAGTTGTCAAATACTCCTCCGATCTTAAATATAAGACTCATTTTGTAGTAAATTACATTACAGAATGAGTCTTATATTTAGAACCGGAGGGAGTAACGTACAATATATAATATTGATTTGTGCCTGTCAAAAAAAAATATAATATTGATTTGCTGAAATATTCTTATTTATTTTATTTCATTGCCATATTCACGAAAATTGGTTAATCAACTTGAGTGAGTACAACTCATTTTCAGTAGTTGCAATTTTTTTTAATTGTACAACTTATCTTATTATGTGCAAATAACTTTTGTTTTAAAATTTTTTGTACATAATTAAAGATAAACCACACATTACTGAAGAAGATTTGCACCCATTGTAAATAAGTTGCACTTTGGGAAGAAATTTTTTAAAAATAGATACTCTTGACTAAATTTCTCACAGACAATTGCTCTGCCCCTGTCAATATATTTTTTTAATAAATAATGAAATAACCCAAAAATAATTTATGCTTGCTTAAAATTCTAAAACAACAATTTCAGCAAAAAAAAAATTCTAAAACAACGACGATTAAGGGCCCTTTTGCAGAGGTTGCAATCGAAACGGGTAAAAAGTGTAATTGGCTTCTTTTTTTTTTTTTTGGCGAAATGGCCTTTGACTTTCTATGTATTGTTTGGGTTAATTGACTTATTTAAGTGCTTATAAACAAATTTTATATAAGTCGAAACAAAATTCTTCTCATATACTTATCTCGTATTATGGAATTACAATTAGAAAGCTGTATATAAGCAATTCTAACGATTTATAAAAAGAAGTATCCACTTTATTTGCTCACAAACATGCATCCCTGCTCTCTTTTTATTTAATCTATATTGCAGCCTTCTTTTGACCACCCAATATATGTTGTCGGTAGAATATATTTCTTGTGTCTCGTCAAAAAGAAAATTATAGACATTTATAGATTATTCTCATTTATCTTATTTTATTTTTTTTGGCCAAATGTCTTATTTGATTTCCAAATGCAGATAATTTTTCCATCCATGATTATTTTTATTAGTAAATGGTGCAATGATCCAAAAAAAATTTATGCTTCTGCAAAATTCTTAAAGAATTAATTTTATTTCTATTAAAATAAAAATTAAATCAAAAAATTAAAATACATATCGTACCGATCGCATTTAGACAAATTCAAATATGTCTCAATTAATAATTGAATTGATCAAATTGTCTGCTCGATTGATAAGTTGAACTATAGATTTTGCCGCAGCAGTATATAGCGTCAAAGAAAAGCATATAGTTAAAATTAACGTCTAAGAAAATCACATGATACTTTAA
Source organism: Neltuma alba (assembly GCF_004799145.2). Taxonomy (NCBI): domain Eukaryota; kingdom Viridiplantae; phylum Streptophyta; class Magnoliopsida; order Fabales; family Fabaceae; genus Neltuma; species Neltuma alba. The sequence continues at coordinate 30,648 of NW_021634556.1, read as the reverse complement.
AACGGATCTTTAAAAAAAAATGAAGACATAAAGTATTACTGTATTAATTAGTAATTAATTAACATAAGCTTTAAGCTTTTCTGATGATAAATCGTCATTATACAGTAACAATTAAAACCCATTATGCACATAAAATATAAAATTCATAACAAATAATATTCATATATAAATTCATTAAGAATATGGCGGATCGGTTCTCAAATTTCCTGTCCACGACATGGAACCCATTCTAGTCACAACATGAAAACTGAGAGTAATCATTAAACTATATTAATGAGATTGGTTAATTATATTATCCGCAAATCTCTATGTAATTCCTGATTTGCCTTGTTTTGCAGGCCAACTGTCACACCACGTGAAGAATATTCCTAAGACCCTGTCCCTTTGATATATTTAACGAACACAAGTCTTCAAGATGCCAGCTTATATCTATATCTATACGTGCTGTGCAGTCTCGAGCTGCAACTTCATTATTTCATCTTCAATAGAACAAAACCCTAATCATTTGATCAATCAAAATCAGCCATGAGAACGACCACGGTGATAGTGGCGGCGGCTCTTGTGTTATCCATAGCCTCCATTACGGTGGTGGGCTCGTCATCACCGGAACCCTACCACCAGATCCATCCTCTACGAACAAAATCTGGGTCTGGTTCTTATGGAGCTTCCCTTCAGGGAATCAACTGTGCGAGTTGGAGACTTGGGGTTGAAGCTCATAACATTATGGACTGGAAAACTGTGCCCAGAGAATGTGAAGGCTATATTGGGAACTATATGTTAGGTTTGCAATATAGAGAGGATTCTAAAGCTGTGGCTCGTGAAGCTTATTTCTACGCAAAGAAGCTCAATCTCACTGGTTATGGTAAAGATGTTTGGGTCTTTGATATTGATGAGACTTCCCTCTCTAATCTTCCTTATTATGCTACGCATGGTTTTGGGTACGTTCTGATCTTTTTCATCATTAGATTGTTGTTTAATACCTTTTTGTTGTTTCGAAAGTCACATATCAGATTTCAACTAATTTGAATCAAGCCATTAACCTTTGCTAATGAGATTATAATGCAATATAATATTATTTCTGGTCCTAATTATAAGACTTCGTTTGTAGTCTACAAACAAGATCTTATAATTAGGACCGAAGGTAGTATAATTGTATTGACCAAAACTCGATTTCCAATTAGTCCATATAAAGTTACTGAATACCCAATGAGTTACACTATTTGTACCTTATTGGTGCGGTGTTGTTCGATGTATTTGATTTTTGTGTGTGTTTGAGTGCTACTCCCTCCGATCCTCATTAGAGTAACAACTTTACAGTTAAAACTAGTTATTTCTTATAAAAATTACTCTCAATAAAAGTCATTAATTATAAGAGTTTGGTTGATTAATTTGTGACGAAAGTTTTTAATTAATTAAGGACATTAAGGGGAAAAATTAAAAAAGAACCGGTAAAAAGCTCCTATTTGTTATGAATATTATAACATATGGATGTTCATCTCCTCTTCTTCCTCTTCCTCTCGACTTTATCATCAACTCTCACTACTTCCATTAGGCAGTAATCTTCCACTACTCCATTACCTTTCCACTATGCCTTTAATCTTGTAACTCCCCCCACTCATATTCATGTGGTTTGTTGTCCGCTATCTATCATTTAAGTATAAATGTAACTTATGTGTAAGATTACACCTATAAATAAGGCATGCCATTGTATTGTGATACAAGTGAAGCAAGTGAAGAAATACAAAAGTTCTCTCATTTTCTTGTCTTTACTTTCTCTATTCTACTTTTGTGATTTCATTTTGGATCCATTTCATAATACTATTTATTAAATTTTAGAACATGCTAATATACTCTGCAAGACTTCATAACAAAAAGTACCGATACCCTTCTTCTAGCAAATAAAATTTGTAGATAAAGACTTCTCACTTTTCCAAAAATTAATGATTGTAGACAAAACACATTATAGCATGCTGATAGTTATCTTGTAACGGCAATATAATATTATTATGGAATAATAAATGGGAAGGGTGGAGCCATTCGATGCGACGTCGTTTAACGAGTGGGTGGAGGAAAGCAAGGCACCAGCACTTCCAGAGAGCAAGAAGCTGTACTACGAGTTGATGAAACTGGGCATCAAGATCGTCTTCTTAACTGGAAGGCCTGAATCTCAAAGGAATGCCACTACTCACAATCTCCTTCTTGCTGGTTATCATTCCTGGCACAAATTGATTCTCAAGTAAGCTTCTATTTCTTTCTTTCTATTTATAATATATAAGCGTGTGTGTGTGTGTATTTCCTATAAGTTGATGGGCCAATTAATAATTAAATTTATCATTAAGTTTTCAGATAAACTTTTAATAATAAATATATAATTAATTTTTACAATTCTTTATCACAATATTAGTTATAAGCTGACCATGATCAATGAGTTCATACGTACGTGTTGACTGTGCACACTCAAATACTACCTTCGGTCCTAATTATAAGAGCCAGTTGACTAATTTAAGGAAATTAAGAAAAAAAGTTAAGTTAGTTATTTGTAATAAATAAGTGTTGTTTTTCCTAAAATATTCTTACTAATCAAGTGTGATGGTTAGAACTATAATTATTAGAAGGATTATCTTGGAAAAAATTGAGTAAATATGAGAGATAAAATAGATTGGGGTTTTATATTTAGGACCAATATAAAAGTCAAACGGGATCTTATATTAAGGATCGGAGGTAGTACATGTTAGCATATTGGCCAAATTAAAAGTTCATATTTGAAAGTTTTAAACTATTTTAAAACTTTAAATATGAATAGATATAAAGAAGAGTTTAGCTAGATGAATGATATTATTTAGAATTTGATCGATTCATTTGTATGTATATGGTCGCAGACTGTGCAATAAGTGGAAATACTGTATTGGAATGATGATATATATACACACACACACACACACACCCGACATGAATCATGCCAATTACATAGAATAAAATACTCGTCATCATGATCGATGCTGATAATATACACACACTTGATTAAGTGGAACTACATGATGATTGATTTGATTTAGAAATAAAGAAAAAAAAGTAAACGATAAAGATAAGGCGGTTGCAGGGACTGGCGAAATACTATATAATATAGTCGTAATTATAAAATAAAATAAAAAATATTGAATATATATATAAATAAAAATAGACGGTGATGGACGGAGGTTGAGTTATAGAGACGTGAGAGAAGTAAACGACGGTGAATATGTTTGCGTGCAGGGATGGTTCGTATGGCGGGAAAACGGCAGCGGAATACAAATCGGCGGAGAGGAAGAAGGTGGAGGAGGGTGGATACAGAATCGTAGGCAACATCGGCGATCAGTGGAGTGATATTCTGGGGACTACCACCGGCCAGCGCACCTTCAAGCTACCCGATCCTCTCTACTACATTGCTTGATTATTCCTTCATTTTCAACCCCCTCCTCTATCTCCAATAAATTGGGTTCACTTCATGATTTATCACCCTTTTCTTTAAAAGTTTAAATATAAGTTACTACTATGTTTTACTTTCATTTTGTCATCCTACCAATAAATGTGTTACATTTATGGTAACTCTATTTATAGTCGGTCCCAAGCGCAGATAAATAAGAGTTGTATTATGTTCTTGACAACCAACACAAAACTCTGTTGAATTTTAAATCTTCTATAATGCATTGTGAAGCTCTTTTGATTAATAATTCTAATGATTTGATTGTTGTTAGAGTATAATAATATTCCTCCGGTCTTTAATATGAGACCTATTTAACTAATTTGATTAAATTAAAGAAGTTAGGTAAGTTAGTTAATTACAAAAAATATAACATGTTTTTCTTAAAACACCATAATAATCTTTTTTAATATCCTCTATCATTCTTCTGTTTAATTATGGTTGAGGGAGTATTCATAGGGATAATTTAAAAAAATTGATAAATATGAAAAATAAATCTTATATTTAGAATTAAAATTAACTCAACAATTAAGTCATATATTAAATATTAGAGAAGTATTTACTTTGTGTGCTGTTGACCTTATCCAGTGAGATAACAGTTGTTGTTGATGTATCATCACCATCACCATCATAATGATCTCCACATTGCGCAGGTTTAATGTTTCTGTGTTATTGCTTCCATAGTAAGGTTAAGAATTTGAATATTGTGAATAAAAAATATTTAAATCTTGTATAAGAAATGCTAAATTTGAGAAAACTCATATTCAGGATGATGGATCATGTGTTGCTATAGTATCCGCTAAATTGAAATCCGACTTAGGGTGTGTTTGGATGAAACCAAACCGTGGTTTGGAAAAGTGATTTTGGAGAATAGATTCTGAGAAAAATAGATTCTGTGAAAAATAGATTTTGTAAAAAAGTGATTCTGAGAAGTGAGAGTGTTTGGATAGTTGTTATCAGAAGCACTTTTTATATATACAAATTACTAAAAAAAAGACATAAGTTAATATGATAATTACAAAAAAAATAGATTTTATGATATATTTTAATTTGAAGGAATAAAATTGTTAATAATATTTTTTTACCAACATAATTAATAATACATAAGATAATATAATTAATAAATAATTAATGTGTATATATTTTATAAAATATAAGATTAAATATATTTATAAAAAAATATGTTTATAAAAAAAATAACAAGATACATATCATATAGGCCCTCACACTCTCCCTTCTTTCTCCAAAAGCAAAAAAAATTTGCTTTTTCCAAAACCATGGTTTTGGAGTCAAAACCATGGTTTTGACCCAAAACCATGGTTTTGGTTTTTGGAGGGGGTGTTTGGGTAGATTATTCCTCAAACCATGGTTTTGAGGTGTCACCCAAACACACCCTTAATTAAGCCTTGCACGACTCAAATCTGAGATGAACACAGTTTAATTCATGAACGAACAACTACTTAGCGGAGTTCATGCTATACCAATAATACATCAGCTAGATAATATTTTTAAAACAAAATACTACCTTCGGTCCTTAATATAAAATCCTGTTTGACTTTTATTTTGGTCCTAAATATAATATCCCAATCCACTTTGTCTCTCATATTTATACATTTTTTTTCCAAATTAGTCCTTCTAACAATGATAATTCTAGTCAATACACTTAACTAGTAAGGCCATTTTAGGAAAGACAACACCTATTTTAACTAACTCAACTTACTTTCTTAATCTTCTCAAATTAATAAACTGGCTCTTATATTAGGACCGAATATAGTATTTTATTTATTACTCCTCCGGTCCTTAATATAAGACCCATTTAACTAATTTGATTAGATTAAGGAAGTTAGGTAAGTTGGTTAATTATAAGAAAAGTGACACATTTTTCCTAAAACACTATAATCATCTTTCTTAATACCTCATCTCCCTCTTTTATTTGATTATGGTTGAGGGAGTATCCATAGGGGTAGTTTAGAGAAAATTGATAAATATGAGAAATGGGTCTTATATTTAGGACCAAACCCAACTCAACAATTGGGTCCTATATTAAGGACCGGAGGAGTCTTAACTCAAGTGCTTTAGAAAAATATCAGCCGAAAAAACACAACTGAAGAAAAAAAAATGGAGCAGTGAAGTCGACCCATACTGAGGTAGGGAAAGAATGGGCCGGGTAATGGATCCAATTGGAAATTAAATTCGGCCCATTAGAACATTTCAGGCCCACTACCCCTCAAAATGTTTAGGGTTTTGCTGCCTCCGCCGTTAATCTTCCTATATATGCAACGGCATGGGTACCTTTACTTCCCGTCTCTCGTTCTTGATGGCGGTATCCTGTGTTTCGTCGATCGCTCTTTGTATGTTCTTAGGGTTTATATAGCTAATAGTCTTCGATATTGAGGTCTTAGATGTCTCGAATTGTGATTGAGACGCAGAGATTGTGTGTATCGGTATTGTGCTTCGATTCAATGCACTGTTCCGAAAGTATTCTCTGCCACACAGATCTGGGGAAGGTGGGCAGTTGTGCTTCATCTTTTTCATTGGATTTCACAACAATCATCTTCCCCACATTTCCTTCCTCTTTATCCTTCTTTTATGGCTCTGAGGATCGCTGAGAAATGACTTTGTATGCTTCAAACTTCGCAACTTTCGTACATGTTTGTTCATGAGATGCCTTCGTCTCTATGCCAAAATCTTTGGCATTCCTGTTGACTGAGTGGGTATTTCTTTACACCTAACCCTAAAACAAAATACGGAATTTTGAAACTCGCATCATCATGACTTGGGAAAAGAAATCTTGAGATTTTACCTTCATCAATCCGTAAGATGCACATCGGCGTCGATAATTGATAGATGATATTGATACCAATGGATCAATCTTAATATGCTGCAGATGCATTGTGTGGTATGTTATGACATGAAGAAACTAGAGCAAATGTACATTATTACGGCAATAAATTAAATTCTTCGCTCAAAACGAGATCAAGATATCACACCTGAATAACTTCTAGTGCTGTGAAGGCTTCAGGTCTAAGCTCAAATTCTAGCCTTGGACAGTTGTGTGAAATTAACTTTGAATGAGTTTGAGAAGCTTAGCACTTGTTTCTTCCGGGATTCTTCTCTAAATATCAATAACAGGAAGTTGGACTCAATTTCTTAGGAAGAGATCCTAAATTCCGAGTCTTGAGGATTTTGAACAGGGAAGTAAAGACACACCATGGATCAGTGTATTGGTGGAAAAAGAAAGCACAAAAGGTTTCCTAACTACCTCTCTTCATCCCCTTGGACATCCAGATCACAGGTTTTAAATGTCTATATTGTGGGTGGATAGGGAATAAGGAGTGAAACGGGCGCATCTTTCTTCTACAGCACACATTCAGGTTCATTTTGATCCAGTATTTGTAGTTGTTAGGTACATTTGAGAATAGAAAAGAGAATTTTAGTCCATTTGAGGAGGAAAAAATACTAGCAACCTACAGTACAGAACCTAGCTAGGAGAAGACACAGAAAAACAATAAGAAGAAAAGACACAACTGTGAAGGGATACGGCATCCAATTCCAACATCATCAGAACATGAGCAGCTAGTATATCCTTCGAAGAATCCTTGTATTACAGTACTGACATTAAAACAAGGGAAAATTTCACTGTAGGACCGCAGAACACAATTAATATCAAAGAGCCTCCAAAACTTTCTGAAACCTCACTGCAGGACCAAGGGACCAATCTGATATTAATTTTTAGAGTGAGATTATAATAATACCCCTCCCTTTTTATTTTATTAAAAACTAAATATTTACCGGAGTTACTGTTCCGGCCACCGGTGGCCAGAATTTTTTTGTAAATGAGCAACTAAAATTTGAAGATTTACAACAAAAGTTTATAGATTTGCAAGTGAAATTCGACAATTTCACTTGCTCATTTGCACTTAAACACTTGCATTTGGGGTTATGACTTCTATTATGTTATTTGTAAATTGCCTAATTTTTGTTATAAATTGCTGAATTCCACTTGTAAATCGTCTAATTTCACTTCTTCACTTACACTCAAGCACTTACATTTTGGGTTGTAAATTCTCTTGTGTTTACCAAATTTGGGTTGTAAATCCATAAAATTTTATTGTAAATCTTCAAATTTCACTTGCTCATTTGCACTTAAACACTTGCATTTGGGGTTATGACTTCTATTACGTTATTTGTAAATTGCCTAATTTTTGTTGTAAATTGCTGAATTACACTTGTAAATCGTCTAATTTCACTTGTTCACTTACACTCAAACACTTACATTTTGGGTTGTGAATTCTCTTGTGTTTGCCAAATTTGGGTTGTAAATCCATAAAATTTTATTGTAAATCTTCAAATTTCACTTGCTCATTTGCACTTAAACACTTGCATTTGGGGTTATGACTTCTATTACGTTATTTGTAAATTGTCTAATTTTTGTTGTAAATTGTTGAATTACACTTGTAAATCGTCTAATTTCACTTGTTCATTTACACTCAAACACTTACATTTTGGGTTGTGAATTCTCTTGTGTTTGCCAAATTTGGGTTGTAAATCCATAAAATTTTATTGTAAATCTGTAAATTTCACTTGCTCATTTGCACTTAAACACTTGCATTTGGGGTTATGACTTTTATTATGTTATTTGTAAATTGTCTAATTTTTGTTGTAAATTACTGAATTACACTTGTAAATCGTCTAATTTCACTTGTTCACTTACACTCAAACACTTACATTTTGGGTTGTGAATTCTCTTGTGTTTGCCAAATTTGGGTTGTAAATCCATAAACTTTTATTGTAAATCTTCAAATTTTACTTGCTCATTTGCACTTAAATACTTGCATTTTGGGTTATGACTTCTATTATGTTATTTGTAAATTGCCTAATTTTTGTTGCAAATTTCTGAATTCCACTTGTAAATCGTCTAATTTCACTTGTTCACATACATTTGGACTGTTGCGTTTATTTTGTTATATATAGTTTTATTTGCATATTATGATTGAATGGGTTGCTTGGCTTGGTGGTTACAAGTCTTTTGGTGTGCTAAGGGATCCTGGGTTCAAACCCTCCCTTGGCCACTTTGTTTTAAACAAAAAAACTCCGGCCACCGGAGGTCCCGCCGGAGTTACTGTTCCGGCCACCGGTGATCGGACCCCGACGGCGGCCACCTGAGCGCCAGTGGCCGAACCTCCGACCTCCGGTGGCCGGAACAGTAACTCCGGTAAATATTTAGTTTTAAATAAAATAAAAAGGGAGGGTATTATTGTAATCTCACTCTAAAAATTAATATCAGATTGGTCCCTTGGTCCTGCAGTGAGGTTTCAGAAAGTTTTGGGGGCTCTTTGATATTAATTGTTTTCTGCGGTCCTACAGTGAAATTCCCCCTTAAAACAATGCTATATGCTAGCTCCATAAGTAAACATGGGTTGCTCTGCGTTTTGATTTTGTCTTTTGTTTTTTAAAACATCAAGTATCTATCGGCATACCTAATGACTAATCCTTTTGCTAGCTTGTAGGTACCTCGATGAGTGGATCCCTCGACACTTGGTTAAGAGATGATGAGCTCCTACTGCTCAACCACACTCTTTGAGTTTTTTGGTTTTGTCTTTTAACTGCATACTTTTTTCTTGAAATAAATGTTTTTGCTACTTTTTTTCTTCTTTTCTTAATGGCCTTTTGAAAATATCCTAAAATATAAGGAAAATTAGTTTTTGATTCTTATAGTTTTGGTTTGGCTGTGACCTAATTTTTAAATTTTAACTCAAGATAACTTGGTGGATTAATATTCGTATAATATTTTGAAACATTTTCTTAAGTTTGGGATGCACCTTAACCCCTTCGCTAACTTTGACTCCTGCAATTGTTCTAGTTTGACCATTTAAAATGTTATTTCTTATATTTAAAAAATTAAAGTTGTATTTCATAAAACTTATGTATTAACGTTTTAAGTGAATGAAATTATCAAGATTAAGTTATATTAAATTAAAATTTGTAGATTAAGTTTAAATATTAAAAGTAGACACATTTCTTAACAAAGATTTAAACATGTTTTTGAAGAATCAACCTTTTTCATTAGGGAAGAATTGTTAATGTGAGGAAAATATTAGAGACTTTTCAAAAGCTCAAAGCATTTCAAAAATGGGCTTATAGCCTCCAGACAAATGAGCTGATCATGAAAAAAAAAAAGCAAACAAAGTTCTCCTAGAAGTCCAAACGAAGTACCCGCGTGTCCGCATTTCGTGCTCAGCACTCAAAACTAGGCTTTTTTACCAGTATACTATACACAGTAAAAAAAATTATACCAAAATGCTACAGTTTTAAAAGTATTTACCTATATGCCATACTTAAAATCATTTTTAGTAAGAACGGTTTTCAAATTATACACAAGTCACTTGTATGTTTTCTAATAAAAAGTGAAATTATTCTTAGTGTGAATGATTTCACTTTTTGACATTTTATTTTTTTTAAATAAAAAATTGAAATCGTTCATGCCAAGAATGATTTTACTTTATTTTCTTCGCATGTGAGTGTCTCTCTACCATTTCCTTCTTAATGCTCACTTCTCTCACTTCTCAATTCAATCCTTTCTTTCCATGTAAATCTGTAAGGCCACAACAATATATATGCTTTTATATATTTACATGTTCAGTTTTTGTTTCCTTCTTTATCTCTTATCATCCTAGAGCTCTCTCTTCTTATTCTTCTTCCTCCTTATGATGGTTCACTTGATCCATTTCTATTGTTATCTTGCTCTGTTATGTTTCTACTCTTGCTTCTAAGCACTTGACAAAGCTCTTTTACCAATACTGTGGGTATGTTATTTTTCTTCTTCTTCTTCTTCTTCTTTTTTAATTTGCAGTTGTGATATAGAATTTGATTTTTCATTTATACTACTTTTGATGGGTTAATATTTTATTATTCTAATTTTCACGAGGTGAGTGGTGGGTTCAACGATTTGGAATATTTGTACTCTTTCTAAGTTAGGTGCCTCTTGTTTTGACAGCAAAACTATCATCTATTATATTATCTTAAGATATTAAGATTTTGATACAAGCTCCAACTTTTTTTCAGTATATGATTTTTCTTAAATGAAAGTATACTTCTCCAGGAGTTTCAATTTGATAAGATAAAACTGAAAATTAATTATATATATACACTCTAAGTATCAAATCTGTGGTATATATGATGAGTAAGAAGTTGGTAAAAAAAAGAAAAAAGAAAGTGTTCTACTCACTTCAAGTGACCTATTGCTTTCATATATTTTTTTAGGTAAAAATAGGGTGTAAGTAATGAATATTTGAAATGAATGAAAGGCACTCATAATCTCTTTTCTTCATTTTGACTTTTTCTTGCTATTTGTTATGTTACACTTTTGAATCAGTGATGACGTGTCATGATATTAGTGCTTTGAATCAAGAGTAAAATACTGTGAGTATTCTCCTAGTTTGCATCAATTACATAAACCTCTCATCTATTTTAAAAACATATAGTTTAGCTCAATTAGTTAACACTATTAGGAATATTCTAAAAAAATTCTAAAAATATTATTTTTAATTGAAATTCATATTAAAATAACAATATTCTTGTTCGTTACGAGAATTGTTTACCTGAAAAATGATTTTGAAAATTATTTATCTGAAGAACGATTTTAAGTGTAGCATATTGGTAAATACCTTTGAAACTACATCATTTTAGTTTTTTTTTTACTGTATGTAGCATACTAGTAAAAAAGCCATCAAAACTAACTTAATTAACTAATTTTTTAATGTATTCAAATTAATCAACAATCTCTTATGTTAACGACCAAAGGTAGTATATATTAAAATTATTTTTGGATTAAGTTTCATTCAATACTCTAAAATATTTTTTCATGTGTATTCAGTAAAAATATTGGATGTATCTAAAAGATACTTTAAAGCGTCGGATAAATTACAAAATATTTTAAGATATTAGAGAGATCTAACAAAATATTCTAGGGTGATGGATGAATAAAAAAATATTTTTAGGATGCTGAACTTGCCTGAAAAGTAATTTAAGATATTGGATAATTGTATGAGAAAATATTTTAAAATATGGGATGCATCTAAAAAAATATTTTAGTGTGCTAGATGAAACACAATATTTTAGGATAATAAATATATTTTAAAAAATACTTTAAAGTACTAAATAAAACTTAAACAAAAAATAATTCTAATGCATATATTTTTTAATAAGAAAGGTAAAAAAAGAGAAAAAGCAAAAAAAAAAAAAATCCGACGCTGCCATGCTAAGTAGCCGGCGTTTTGAGTGTTGAGTGCACCGCGCACGGAGCGCGCGCCCCTCAGATGGATTCGTGAATTCTCAAGGGGTCAAATCTTCCACAAAGATATTTTTCTTGCTAGTCAAGGAAACTCCCCCGACAACATCGCCTCAAATAGCGTGGCTCTACGATCCCCTACCATCCCCAAAACGCCACGTGTATCTGAGCTTTTTAGGTTTGGAAAACCTCATCACTACGTATCAAATTAAAACCTCCGGCGTTAGCCAAGAAAAAAAAGCAAAAGAAAAAGAATCTCTATGGTTCCTATGTGGTGTTACGTGTGTAAAAAATACCAGTGGTCAAACTTGTATAATCAATAGAAAAATTAAACAATAATCAGTATTTATATAAAATTAGAATTCAAAATTTAAAGATTATATCAAAACAATATCAAGATAAGGAGACAAGAAGATAGATTAGTAAAGCCAAAATATTTAAATCAAGTAAGGTACCCTTACTTAGTTAAATTTGAAAATAATGCTTATCTCAAACATATAATAATTAAAAAACGGCATGCTTTCCTTTTTTCATCCAAAAAGTGACATCTCTTTGAATAAAATCATCAACAACCAGTCAATTAATAACTAATAAGGGACATGTAATCTGATTAATTGATTGATGATTGCAAATTTGATTGATTATGATAATTTTTATTAATATAAAGAGAAAGGGGAAAAAAAGAAAAAGGAAAGAAAAGGAAGTCCGGAGTAGATACGAAGTGAAGAATCCATTTAATATCTCAGAAAAATCAATTGCCCGCGAACCCCACCCACCAAAATTCTCCGGCTCGCTCCCTATTCCGCTCCTCCTCTCTCTCTCTCTCGCTCGCTCTCTCTGTTTCTTTCTCAACCTCACCGACACTGTTTTCCTTCGCGGATTCGTCACTCTTTTTCCCTTATGTCCATCTTTTGATCCGATTCGGTTCTAACGTTGACGCTATCAAATTTTGTTGCGGAGATTTCCCCCTTTTCTTTTCCACTGTCCTTCTCAGGATCTAGGGCTTTGATTTTCTAAACTCCTGCTCGCATTAGGTCATTCATTCTATTACTGTTCGCATAGATGATCTTCGGCTCGGTGTTTTTGAGGTTTAGGGTTCCGATTTTCTGTTTAATCTGATTTTCGTTTCTAGGTTTGTTTCGAATTCCTGGTCGGATCCAGTGGGTTTCTATTTCATTTTCTTTTCGTTAGGTGTTTTTTAGGATCATCGTTATTCGAAAAAGAATAAGAAAAGGAAAAATCTTTTTACGAGGTTGAGATGAATAACTCTGGGGCAGTGACGACTTTGTCGCAACCTTCCCAGTCGGCGGCTAAGCAATATGGCGTGACGAAGCCGATATCCATGGCTGGGCCGACGGCGGCTGATTTACAAAGGACTTTGGAGTTAGAGAAGGTTCGATTTTGTGTTAAGTACCTTACTTCTCTCGAATTCAAATACTAGAGACTGGATTATTGATGAATTCTGGGATTTTTTTTCACCCCTTGGGTGCGAAAGTTTCTGGGTCGTTCAGGGCTATATGAGAGCAAAGAGGAGGCTGCTAAGAGAGAGGAGGTCCTTCATCGACTTGGACAGGTGATTGCGCATCTCTTTATACTCACGGGTTCTCCTGTTACCGTGTTCACTTATGGGGATAGAACCTTTAACGGGTAGCCTTGGTATGGCGCGACAAATGTTACGGACTCACATTTTATTGGGATGGTCAGTGCTGGTCGTACAGAAGTGTCACGAAGCATGATCTGGAGGGATGTTTTTATATATTATTAAGAAACATAGTCTAGCTCTTATTTCCATGCATGTTGAAGTGATTCTTTGCTTTGTTCTTTATTTATCCAAGTGATGGCGTTGCTAATTTTGTCTTGTTATGACCGCTTGTTGTTTCCTCGTAACCCCAATCCCTCGCCCTCGGGCCCCCAGAAAGAAAATAATATAAACGTTGCTGTAAATTTTTTTGTCTGTTTCAGATAGTAAAGGATTGGGTGAAGCAACTGACTCGGCTAAGAGGATACACTGATCAAATGGTGGAAGATGCAAACGCTGTCATATTCACATTTGGTTCTTATCGGCTTGGGGTGAGTTTGTTTGATGCTTTTTTTGATTTGCGATGCTTTATGATTTGACTTAACCTTGGAGTAACTGTTGTGTCATGCTTAAGCCAAGTGTTTTATTTTTCAAAAAAGCATTTCAGTGTTCATGTATGGTAACCCTGGTATTATTTATAGTTTTTAGTGCCTAGTATTGTGCATACATTGAAATGTGCCGCATGTTGTCTCAAACATATTAATCTAAATGGGAATGGAACGTCACCTGTTTTCCTGGATCGATATGGAAAATACATTCCTAACCCAAAACTTTGGTTTCATTTAAAAGCTTCATCATCATCAATGTCCATAAATGCAATGGCCTAGTTGTAGAAATATTTTTGTTGTAAGCCTATCATTGATTTATACATATGATGCCTTGTTCCAAGGATATGCAATGGGGAATTCAATCTCTATCTTGTGCAGTATGGACTGGGATTATAATTGCACTAAACTTAATCTGGAGTAATTACATCTAGTTTTTGACGGAAAACGTAATTAAAGAACTCATTTCTGGCACGCTTTTATATTTATTAAATTAATCCATTAGCTTGCAGATCATTCATTATCAGGATTCAGAATTTATCATGACATTCTGATCTACGTAGTCTGCTGACAAATCACTTTTAAGGAATTAAATGATGCTTTTTTTGGCTTCCCTTTTTTCTCTAGGTTTTTTTTTTTTTTGGGAATTAATATCTATAAATAATTTTTTATGGTGCAGGTGCACGGTCCTGGGGCAGACATAGACACATTATGTGTTGGACCATCCTATGTGAACCGAGAGGTATGTTGGAAGTGCAAATAATAGTCGTATTTGTGCTTTGTTTTAGTCATTTTCTATTTTTCTTTTTGGGTTATAACTTGCATATTGCTTCACCAGGAGGACTTTTTCTTTGTATTGCATGACATTCTGGCTAACATGGATGAGGTCTCTGAACTGCAACCGGTTCCAGATGCTCACGTACCAGTTATGAAATTCAAATTTGATGGAATATCAATTGACCTGCTTTATGCCAGTACATCTTGCTTGGTTGTGCCTGAAGTAAGTGCTGATTGTTAATTTCCTGTTTCCACTCACTGGATGATCAAAGTTAACTGCCTTGTATCTGAATTGCAATAACAGGACTTGGACATATCTGATGTATCTGTCTTATACGATGTGGATGAGCCTACTGTTCGAAGCCTGAATGGGTGTCGAGTTGCAGATCAAATTTTAAAGCTTGTTCCAAATGTTGAGGTAATTCATCTGTCTGCATTCATTCCTGAAATTTAATTATCTGGTTCCTTTGGAAAGTGCTGTGGTATTCGGTAGATCTCCCTGTGTCCATAACTAAGTCTAGTTTATTTTTCTCCATATCTTGCTTTGTAGCACTTTCGAACAACACTTCGGTGCTTAAAATTTTGGGCCAAAAGACGAGGTGTTTATTCCAATGTGAGTGACTGATATCTTTACCCTCTTTTTCCATTCAAATAGTTTAGTTTATCTTACTTGCAATCACCATCCCTATAGTTGATGATTATGTTACTTGTTCTGAATTTTTCCACTGTTCTTTTTACAACACTGAATTCAGGTGACTGGATTTCTTGGTGGTGTGAATTGGGCTCTTCTTGTTGCTCGAGTGTGCCAGCTCTATCCGAATGCAGTTCCAAGTATGCTCGTTTCTCGATTCTTTCGAGTGTATACGCAGTGGCGCTGGCCAAATCCTGTCATGTTATGTCCAATTGAGGAGAATGAGCTTGGATTTTCTGTTTGGGATCCTCGTAAATACCCTCGTGACAGAACACATCATATGCCTATCATTACTCCTGCCTATCCCTGCATGAATTCTAGTTACAATGTTTCAACAAGTACACTTCGTGTTATGATGGAACAGTTTCAGTATGGCAATAAGCTCTGTGAGGTAAGGGGTTGGTTTAACAATGCTGTTTATAATTAGGTTCTAAGTCCTTTTTTGCCACTTATAATTGATGCTGATTCTTTGTTCTTGTTAAACAAATTCAGGAAATAGAGCTGAACAAAGCCCGTTGGAGTTGTATGTTTGAGCCATACCTTTTCTTTGAAAGTTATAAGAACTATCTTCAGGTAGACATAGTGGCAGCTGATGCTGATGACTTGCGGCTATGGAAAGGGTGGGTGGAATCTCGACTTCGGCAGCTGACTTTGATGGTAGTGTATCTTAGATTTTTGTGGAAGCAATAAGGCTAGTTCTAAATGTTTCATTGTATTGAAGAATCTTGCTAGGGTGGTCATGAATACCGTAATTCAAATACCATCTTTGCTGACTCATTGGTTGCTATCAAATTTTCTTTGCAGATTGAGCGGGACACTCTCGGAAAGTTGCAGTGTCATCCTTATCCTCATGAGTATGTGGATGCTTCTAAACAATGTGCACATTGTGCTTTCTTCATGGGCTTGCAGAGGAAGCAAGGGGAGATTGTTCAAGAAGGTCAACAGTTTGATATACGCGAGACAGTTGATGAATTTCGGCATTCTGTTAATATGTACATGTTTTGGAAACCTGGGATGAAAATACATGTTTCTCATGTCCGTAGAAGGCAAATTCCATCTTACGTTTTGCCTAATGGTTATAATAAGAGATCTCGACCATCAAAGCCAACAGCACAAGTAGAGGAACCTGTTAAATCATTTCACGCAGATGGGGTGTGTAGGACTGAACATGATGGAAACCGTAAGAGGAAAAATGAGGACATGGCGGGTGAGAACCATCATGTTATTGCAAAAAGGCTTTCTAGCAGTCCTCAGAGGCAAGATTCAATTTCTTCAGACATTTTGGAAAAATCGGTGGATAGCTTGGGCAGCAGTACGAAAAACAGAATGTGCCAGTTTGAAGTGAATCAATTTCAATGTTTGGCTTCCAAGGATTTTTCTACTGATGCCATGTCTGGTGGTCAAGGTCAAGAGTTGAGGGCTATGGAGAGCATTGGGTTGTCCTATAGAGGGCAAAATGATTTGGATAAAGGAATGACATCTCCTGAACAAGAACCTGAATGTGCGTCAAATTCTAGTGTCATTACATCTGCTACAAGTGATGGTGGTTCTTCAGAGGATGCTGGTATTGAATCAGTGGCAGACTGCGCTGAGGGTAACATGGGAGCAGTTGAGGGGACTGTTAGAGGTGGTGATGGGAGGGCTTCTTTGCAGGAGGATGCTGCATGTGGGAGAGACTCTGTTGCGCTTTTGGAGAATGCAACAACTAGTGAAAAAGGATTATTGCAAGATGAGCTCTGGAACAATATGAGGTTTTATCTTCCAATTTTTTCTGCGCTTTTCATTGCTTGTTGAATTTTTATTCTTGTGATTTCTTTTTCCATATATTATGTTCTTAGCACATTGTTCAACTATTTTATCAAACCCCCTTCCAAAAAATAAAATAGTACTAGTACTATCTAAAACTCTTATCAAATGACCTGGTTATAAAGCCATTGGGATATTGTTAGTAATGTTCATCAAATTGTTGAGTGTTGCCGTTGTGTCTTGATAGCTGTTATACAAGTGTTCGTTTGGTACTTAAGTATTGGGGTAGTTTGTGTCATTATGTCTGGATGTTAATTTTATTTTTCTGTTGAAACTTTTGTCCGATCATTGTATCTGATGTGTTCTGACCACTCACCTTTTTCTCTTTTATAAATATCTCTGGCTAAATGCTGCAGTAGGAAAGGTTCTTGATTCCAGGGTTATTGATGGCTCAAGTTGTACAGAAGCTAGAGATAAGGCATGTCTTTTTGGTTAATAACGGTTTCCTGTAGCAAATCTGTTCGTTATTTGTCTTTATGCTGTTGATTCTGTTTTGGGCCATGACAGGAGATTCAATTTAATGTAAATAACACAGGAGATTTGAATTTAGCATCAACCAAGAGTAAATGAATTCGACATCAATTTCTGGAGAGATCAAATTTTGTATCACATCACAATCTTAAGAGGGAGCACATAAGTGAAAAGGCCATCAAGTTCGGGTAAGTACTGAATTTAAAAGGTGGCGTTCATTGCTCTTAACTCTTTTCAGGCATGCTCGGCTGTCCCTCCAACCTCGCAAATGTGGGACTTGTCATTTGCTGAAGAGCTTCTAGGTGTGACAGCTCAGCTACGTCTGTCATAATCTTTTGGTGCATTATGGAACTTACACAGGATGTTGTCTTGTCCTCTTAGAGTTGGCTAGGATTCTCCCTGAACATCTTTGGCATGCAGTTGCGGGTGTTATGTTTTGTGGCAGATTTGTGGTCATTTTCCCTTTTCTACTGCGTTTAGCTTTTTGTTGCATATTTTTCCGGGAGGTAAAGAGGCAAAACAGATGGTGGGTTGGGGTAGGTGGGTGGGTTGGGTATGAAATTGAGGAAGACGCATACATGGCAAACACGTCTTTTGTACATTTCTGCCTTGACGTATATTTAGTACAAACCCCGTTATTTTGACCTGTACTTACGTTTTTCCCGTATTGTTTGTTCTGCATGGGAAACGTAGATGGGAGCTAATCAGCTTTATGCCTAAAGCACGATTGTATATGTTTATTCTTATCGTTAAACTTACGCCTAGCGCTAATTACCACTGAACAATACTCCATCAGGTGGACCCTGAGAATGATGAGAAGCAATATTCAGTTCTCGAGTGAAGGATCTGTACCTTGTCTGCGTTCTTGATTGTGCAAAGCAGTCTGATTATTAATCTATGTTTTTAGGGCGTGTAGCGTTTAGAATCAAGTCTTGTTAACGGCGTGAAAAGAAAAGTCAGTCTGAGTGCTTGTATTCTGCTGCATGGGTCGATTGTAACAGTGGCCCTTGCAATTGTGAATGGTCCTAGAATCGCTTGAGAATTCGAACCTCCATAATTTACTAAGAAGCAAATAAACTCGATCGTTAAAGCCAACTCTGGTTAAAGTAAGTCAAAAAATTTTGGATGTCCATATTAAATGCTTGACATAGCTACTTAATTAATGACGCTAAATTATTTCATATGGTTAGTTGAACATATGCTTCAATTTCAGAGCCACTACAAGCAGCATATGATCCGCCTCTGACCTCCCGGAGGCCTAAACCCTCAATCCTTCAATTGGTTGTAGTCTTGGCTTAAACTTCAATCGTGCCTTCCAACATCATCCCTGCCATATCAGCGTTCCCATTCAGAAAATTCAACATATCCCGCATCAGAGTACTCATCGATTTTAATCTCCTTGCATATGAGAAACATTTATTACACCAGTATGATAGTTTCTTTAAGTTTATCCAGCACATATGCACACTACATTTATAGATAGCCTCCTGGTAAGCGAAGGTATCCTTGGATGCCTGATTGGTAGCCTCTCTTTTTTCTTTTTTTCTTTTTCTTTTTTAAAACAAAAGCTGCCTAGACTTCTGCGTCAAATGTGAAAAACTAACTGTGTCTGGATGGGGAAAAAATTAGGAGGAAAAACTTACCATAATAGTAATTTTTTATTACTATTTTTTTGGAAGTTTTCCCTTGTAGTATTCCCTCCTCTCTCTTTTTCTTTTTTTTTTTTTTCTCAATTCAAAGATAGCCTAATGCAAATGTGGTATCTAAACATACACTTTGAATATTGAAACGTGCCTCATTCTTATTGTCACTAGTCTTCAACTAGATGGTCAAATGAATCCACATCAGGTGTACCATATTTAGAGATATGATCCACTTTTTGAGGAGGAAACTGTGTAGCTGAATCTTACATATGTGTAAAACATAATTTAATTGGATGAAAATATGTATGCCTGTGAGGGACTTAAATTAACAGGCCATATATAAATCATTAATAAAAAAAATAAACATAAAATCATAACAAATTACAATCTTTACTATATATGAATAGTGTGCCACTTATTTCACAATCAAATGAAACAAATAACAATATGCAAAGTGGTGAGCCTCTTTCACTTTCTTCCTCAAGCTATGGTTCTTCACTTTTTCTTCTTCTCTCTCCGCATCTCAAAATCTCTCTGCCACTCAAATCTCAGTCTCGTGTCCTTCTCAATGTGACTCAGAACCCTTTTGCTCTTTGTCGATTCATGTCGTCATGTTTTTGTGTCTATATCTGACCTTCAACATTAATGGGTCTGGAAAGCCATATGAAGTCTGTTCACATTTGCTGGCACTTTTCACTAACAGGGCATCAACCTACCCTAAGGTAGGCCAGCCATTAGTATCAACATTAGTAATAACACAAGAACTTTCTTTAGCCACCAAGGAGTTGGGTTTGGTAAAAAGAATTAGTTTTTTACAACGTAGTGAACCGGTGTTTCAATCCCTGTTAGAAAGGTGTTTACCTTTAATACCCGACAGTGTCTCAAATATAATTATCTCTAATAGGAGGATACATATGCCTATCCAGGAAAAAGCTTTCTTTAGTCTTAAATATAATATTTTAATATACTTTATCTCCTAAATTTATGATTCTTTTCCCAAGCTCTCCCTGCACATATTAAAAGCCATTCGTCATGAGGTAGTTTTCAAAGCAAATAACTACATAGGTACTTTAAGAAAATCAACACGTATCTTTTATAACTACTAGTTAACTAGCTTTTATATATGGAATCGAAGGTAATATTAATTAGATTTTAATGTTGACATTTTTTTTTCATATGATATTTTTATACGGAGAATCTAATTTGCACTTTAAGTTTTCCTTATATAAACTATAAAGGCAAAAAAAATGACTTTATTGGCTGTTATATCATTAACTTGAAACTGTTACTTTTATAACACTAACTTTTGTAAAAGTCCTTTTATATCATGAAAATTTAAACTCTTGTTAAGAGTAGTAAAATATGTAATACCAAAAAAATAAAGATAATATAACAGAGGACGCGAACACATGAAACTGTTCATGCCTTATGATGTTTAATCAGGGCCTGACTCCATGCGAAAAAAACAAGAATCTGAACTTATTTAGTTTGAAAGTTATAAATAATTAAATAATTTTTTTTTTCTTTTTTTGTGTTCTGTTTTGTTACTCAACTCATGTGCTGTCACGTTCCTTCCAACTACAAAAGGCCTTTTGTCTTGTCACCATCTCGGTCCAATTCCCGTTCATGTCTACCTCCTGCCAAATTTAAGTGCGTTTCCAATCCAATCTCACTTACTTGGACAGCGCCACATTGCTCCCCAAACCTTCCAATCCAATCTTTCAAGTCAAGGAACCTCTCTCTATCTATATATATAATGTAGTTCCACACTCTTTTTAACTTCATCGTTGGGATCCTTTTTTTGCGCCAAAGGTGAGAGCTTTTGGTTTTATTGTTCCAAGGTAACCAAAATGAAGAGGGTGGTCGTCGGAGCTACAGTGATAAGTGCCGCGACGGCATGTGCCGCGGCGGTTCTCCTGGTGCGCCACCGCATGAAGAAATCGCGACGGTGGGCCAGAGTGATGGCCATTTTGCAGGAGCTGGAGGAAAAGTGCGCCACTCCCATCGGCAAGCTGAAACAGGTCGCCGATGCAATGACGGTGGAAATGCACGCCGGGCTTGCCTCAGAAGGTGGAAGCAAGCTCAAGATGCTCATCACATATGTTGATAATCTGCCAACTGGGTATCATGATTCGCGCTCTGCAATTTCTCATTTGATCTATGAATCACTGACATCACACGAAGCCTTTAAATATTACGCTCACACGAATTTTTTTTTTTTTCCCGTGTCAAGATGTTCTTATATATTTGTATCAGTTTTAGTGTTTCGTAGCATTTGATCCAATCCATTTATGTTATGAGTTGAGCGTCTATGAATGCTTCACTATTTCATTGATTTCAGTTTAATTAGACACTTTTCTCCTGTAACCCCCTCCCCCAAAACAACCCCCCAAAAAAAAAAGAGTTACGTCATAGTTTATACAATTATCTGGTAATAATTGCCGATTGCTCTCGATGATCACTTGATTGATTATTTGAATTCTGTGGCCACAAAGCGCTTTTGCCCAAATGCAAAATTATTGCTTGCTTGCGTTCTTGTTGATGGTGTGATTTTATTGGGTGATTAGCCTCTTTCTTAATGCATGTTTCTATCTTTTTTGGAAACGATTTGAAGGATGTGACTTTAAAGACTAGCATATGTGACTGGGGAGTCTTTCACGTAGATGCTTGATATGCCTAATGTTGGAAAGTTAGGTTATAGATATGATATGAATATTTAATCATATGATTTTTAAAATTTGGTATTGGAAGTCCGAATGCCCAAATTATGTATTCTGATTATCATTTAGGTATGCATGGCATAGAAAATAAATTGACATTTTTTCGAACAAACTCTGTTTTAGCATTGACGCATGGATGCGTCATCTTTTAATCCTGCTCCTGCTATCTTTTCAACAGTTGCAATTATGGAATTACCCTGTAATTTTGTATCAAAATTACAGTTTGTCCTTTCGTTTTTTGAGAAAATTTTAACTAAGTAGGACACTCTGTTTTAGCATCGTTGTCATCGTTGTTTCTTTTCCCCCCGAAGAAAATTTTAGTATTCCGTTATTCATGCAGTCAGCCAGCAGAAATGTTCATGCTTTAAACATGCTAGGCTGTTGATTTTGCTCTACTATCTACACAAGGCTCACTTTTCTCTGGTTTTATGCGCATCTGAGAATACTATATTGCTTGATTTGGTGTATTTGTCATTTCTTAGCCATATTTGGAATAAAATATCTAATGAATTCATGATTAGGGTTTATCACCATATTCATTGCAATTTATTGTATAAGATTATCTCATACTTCAACATCTAAAGCTTTTAGAGTGGAACTTAAAATTTGCTCATATTATTTGTCTTGTTTCAATTTTTTAAATTTAACAGAGATGGTGAGCAGATAATCAAATATTAACTCTCCGGCTGTGATTGTGGATCCCTCTCTTTTCAGGAATGAGGAAGGATTATTTTATGCATTGGACCTAGGAGGAACTAACTTCCGTGTGTTGCGAGTGCAACTGGGAGGGAAGGATGGCGGTGTTATTAACCAAGAGTTTACTGAGGTTTCAATTCCTACTACCTTAATGGTGGGGACAGCAGATGTAAGCTCTTATTGCCTAAGAACTTTTGTTCACTTTTGGTTTACTCAAGCAGTGTGAGAGGTATAATTAATTGAAAAAACATTTTGAATCAGGAACTATTTGACTATATTGCAGCAGAAGTTGCAAAATTTGTTGCCAATGAAGGTCAAGATTTTCAAGTTCCTCTAGGGAGACAAAGGGAGTTAGGTTTTACCTTTTCATTCCCTGTAATGCAAACATCAATTGCTTCAGGAAACCTTATCAAGTGGACAAAAGGCTTCTCCATAGATGATGCGGTTCAAATTTTTTTTTTTTTAAATTTACATTCTTTAATATTGATTATCTCCCCGATTGTGATGGATTAGAAAGCTTTTTAAGTAAATTATGCTTGCAAGACCGGGATATTTCAATTGAAAAAAATATCTCCATTTACACAGAACAATATGCATGGTACCTTCCATACAGTTATCTATTTCGGTTATTGTAATATTGTTAGTATAAATTGGTAAGATAATTAAAATTTGTGATTTTAATTCATAATTGTATTGCATATGTTGTCATTCTTCTCTGTAAAAAATTTCACAAGGTAATTGAAGCATGTTGAGTTGTTCTCTTCAATAACTTAGATGCACTTAGAAGATTATATGGTTTCCTCTATGCTTCAGCTAACTTGATCTGCATCATTACTCAAAACAGTGTTAATCATCCATCTAATTTCTTGGAACAAGTTCAAAGTAATTGCATCTTCTTTCTAGAATTCCAATGAAGCTATACAATCTTGGTTATGGCTCTTGCTATTTGCTCATAGTATCACTGACCAAGGATGAAGTTCATTAGAAGCCGGGCATTTTCTCTTTTTAACCTTACATTTTATGAAACAAGATCGGATAGAACTTTTTAGCTTTTAATCATTTTTCCATGTCTTGTATATTTCTTTCCAACTTGCCTTTTTAGGATGACATTGTTTGGGCTGAAGTTGCGATTTAGCGCACAGTCATAGATAGCTATGAAAACCTTATTTATTTTATAATTTCTCATGTTTCAACTGTCTCTTTAGTGAATTATGGGTTCGCACTTAGAGAACAACTTTTCTTTCACGCCTCCATGACCTTGCATACTAATTTTATTTTTATTATTCTATTAATAGGTTGGCCAGGATGTTGTGGCAGAATTGACAAAAGCCATTGAGAGAAAAGGTCTGGATATGCGCGTAACAGCTCTGGTAATTGAAGTTGTTGGACTCTTTTGCATAACTTCTGAATTACTACCTGATATTTGTAGGTCTGAAGACAATGCCTATTCTATGTATTATGCTTTCCATCTTAACTCACTTTCATTATTTATCTTAGGTCAATGATACAGTTGGGACATTAGCAGGAGGTCGACACACAAAAAAAGATGTTATTGCTGCTGTTATTTTAGGTACTGGAACTAATGCAGCATATGTGGAGCGTGCTCAAGCAATACCCAAATGGCATGGTCTTTTGCCAAAATCTGGAGAAATGGTGAGGATCTGATCTTAATTTGCTTCACTCAAATCTTTAATCTTAATGAGGGCTGCAAAGTATCTATTAAGACTAGTAGAGTGAAAATTGAAGCCTATCTGAGTTCATCGGTTCAGGTTATTAACATGGAGTGGGGAAACTTTCGTTCATCACACCTTCCATTAACTGAGTATGATTCTGCATTAGATGCTGAAAGTTTAAACCCCGGTGATCAGGTAAGATTATGGTACTTCCATTCTACATTCCGTTTCATATGCATTGATGAAAATATATCACTTCTTTTCCTGAAATGCTCCACAATGTCTCCAGATTTTTGAGAAGCTAATTTCTGGTATGTATCTGGGAGAAATTGTCCGCCGAGTACTGTGCAAAATGGCTGATGAGGCCTGCTTATTTGGTGATACTGTTCCTCCAAAATTGAAAGTGCAGTTTACGCTAAGGTATTAAGTTATCCAGCAGCCACTGTTATGTTTATCTTTATAACATCAGTTAAACATGATTAAAATCTTGCCTTGCTATAACTGTTTTCTACTCTTTTTTGAACTGGAATGCTACAGTTCTCATAATATGCCCAAGGTATCTCTATTAACGATCATTCCACCATAAGAAAACTATCAAACCTGCGGCGTGAATCATGTTTCTGAACTACTTATAAACTATATTATGAATTGTTCAGTAGTAAATTTTTATTTAATAATCTAAGAATTACCAAAGACTGCGAAACATTTTATCTGTTACACAATGCTCCGGCCAAATAATACTATAATTCTGTCTTCTTAATGTATATTTGTGGGTTCTTATCTTTTAAACAAAAATAATCTGCTAGAATAGGTTGATGGAGAAGTTTAATAGAAACAAATGTTTCTAGTCTTATAGGTTAGCCTTTTTTTTTTTTTTTTAATCATAGGAATCTATTAGTTAGGCCTATATGTTAGTTCATTCAGATTTTATGTTGAAAGACCATGGGCATTCTATTGAGTTGGGATCAAAATTTGTGCAAAATCATGTTACATGAAAGGACTAGACTTTCAGATTCATGTAGACCTCTCAAGTTATTAAAGTCCACTTTTAATTCAGCGTTATTGTAAAGGTTTCCCTCCTTCAATTTTGCCTGGAGCATTTATTTTTTTGTGTTCGTTTATCTAGTGGTGTCATCTCATTACTAACGAAGTTTAACGTAGGTTACTGAATTAAATTCCACAAGCCACGCAGAAAATCAGTGAAAGCAATGGATAATCAGTGCAGAATCTGATTAACCGTGACCGCAAATTAGGCTGTGTTATGAATAGAAGTTAGTCATAGAAATGAGAAGGGACAGGGGTTGGGATGCAAAAATCAGTATGAAGGCACTCAATTTGCTTGCCCATGAGCCATATTAGCCATCACAAGTTTGGTACCTCTTAATATAACTTTTGTATTTTATGAGACAAAATTTTTCTCACATATTTACTTTACATAGCGCAGAAGTGTTTCTTTAAGCAATCCAAATTGGCAATCTCCCAATATTGCTCTCACTTGATCATGATATAGCAAGATTTTTTAAATGCCCAGATTGCTGTGCTTCTTGTACTTAATGGAAGTGTTATAAAACTGTTAAACCTATTTTTAGTTCTTCACCATAGCTTTGGATGTACAGGACCCCAGATATGTCTGCAATGCACCATGATACAACTTCTGATCTCAATGTGGTTGGAAACACACTGAAGAATGTCTTTGAGGTTAGGATCGTTTTTCTCTATTGCTGGGAAAAAAATTGTACATATAATGGCTTTTATAGCACCTATACAATGATTTCAACTTCTGGTTTTGGAATATAGAGTTTTATGTATGTAAATTTGAGTACACAAACATCTCCAGTTCTTAAATTTCGAATACCAATAAACCTTTCATGAACAATTTAGTTCTCTCATGTCACTCAAGACGCAAAAAACATAGGAACTTTGTCATATTGACTTGTGTTTATATTTTCAATTTTAGATACCAGACAACTCCCTGGAAGTGAGGAAGGTGGTTGTTCAGCTCTGCAACATAGTTGCTACACGTGGTGCTCGTCTTGCAGCTGCTGGCATCTTGGGAATCTTGAAGAAACTGGGGAGAGACACGCTTGTGGATGGCGAGAATCAGAAGAGTGTCATAGCCACAGACGGTGGATTGTATGAGCATTACACAGAGTACAGAAAATGCCTGGAGAACACCCTAAGTGAATTGCTCGGCGAAGATGTCTCGAAAACTGTTTCCATTGAACTTGCAAAAGATGGTTCAGGCATTGGTGCAGCCCTTCTGGCTGCCTCTCATTCACAATACCTTGATTGATGGTAATCAATAGTGCTCTAAATTTTGGAACTGGTATGAGTTATTTCAATTTTTGTTTTTTTTGAGGTTATGACCCGTTTATGACCTTCTCCTTTGTACAAGTAGGGATGGCTTGTATAATCTTGGGGCAGTTTTGTTATATTTGCCCCTGGGACTGTGATCATCTTTTTGGAGTCGTTTATATTATTCATTCATAAGTATCTTAGCATATTGCTGCTTGGATATCTCAATTCTACGTAGGAGACCCTTTTTTTCCTTTGTATGTAAACTCTGCTTAAAGGACTTAGAAGCAATTGAAGCTGGATTTTCATGTTCAGAAGACCTTTTCTAGCTCAATGAATGAAAAGGAGAGATTTTTTACATTAGATTTGGTTCGTTCAGGTCATTTTATTCTGTATTTGACTCGATTAAAACAATAAAGAAATAAAAACAAGAGTTGAGAGAAAGATCAACATTTCTCATGTTGAAAAGATTGACAAAATAATTTTGATGGTGCTATAGGACAAAAGTGATAATTCTCATTTGATTTCCAGAACGCAAGTCTCGGTTTCATCCATCTTCCAATAAAAGGCAAATCCCATTGGGTTGGTTGGAAAATATTTGAGAGTGAAATCAATTAGTGCATATCTAATAAGGTAATTTAACTTTTCTTATTTTCTCCTTTGATTCCTAGCCATCTTTTCAACTCTAACAAACGCACTATTAAGTACTACTCCTTTCGGTACTAAATATAAAAATAAATAATTAATTTATAAATATTAAAAAAATTAGTTAAATTAATTATTTGTAAAAAAAAAGTGTATGTTACTCCTAAAACACTCCCTTTAATTATTTAAATTGAAACTATTATTATGGATAAAACCCCATTTAATATTTGTAACCAATATCGATAATTTGAAAAAAAATATAAATTTGAAAAATAAAGTGAATTAATATCTTACATTAAGAATCAAAACAAATCTTTAACTCACTCTAATATTTAGGATTGGAAGAATATATTTATGCCTATATATAACAAACAAGCTGTAGTTAGAATTACTAAGAAACAAGTTGTAGTTAAAATAAGTTGTTTCTTATTTTTCCCTGGTAAAAAAAAATTACAACTTATTTCTTATAAATAAGTCCGGAAAATAATTATGATTGTTGGTACAGTTACATAAAACTGAAAATCTCTAAAAAGAAAATGACTGTTGAGTTTCAAAATTTCAAATCAATATTGGTTATCATACTTGTAAAGAAAATGACAACACATTTTATAAGAATTTTTATTTAGAATTTTTAAATTCAACAGTCACTTCTTTGAGAGAATTTTTCCTACATAAAACAATATTACACATATCAATTAAAAAAATGCACAGTTCATAGAGTGATGGTCATAAATAGTGGGGAGAATTGCCAAGAAGTCCAAAAAAAGAAATTTAATTATTAAAAAATTTCAATGACAAGTGATCAGCCTGAATTTGTTATTATTTTCTATTCTAAAACTTGTCATTGCCTACTCTTCACTTTGTTGTTTTCATGTGGATTTTCAAAAAAAATTAATTCTCGTTAAATGAATAATATATACACACTATGGGAGATTCCCATGAACAAAAGAATAGATACAAAAAAGAAAACAGTATATGCTTGGCATAGTGATTATGTTTTGACCACAGCTGCTACCCCATTTAAGAATACAATATGGTGAAACAAATAAGTGCCCCATTTGTTGCCGTCTTCCTCCAAATGAAACCCTAGTTGACATTTTCACACCCACTTGCTCGAATGTTGAGATTAATTGGAGGAAATAGCATGACATTTAATTTGCATATTTAGGAGTACTTATGTTAGTGTAGTGTCTGATCTCAATAAGGTAGTCTTGATCAATGTACCTAGATTATAATAAAAAGAGGAGCGAGATTTTTCTTAAGATTTGAGTTATATAGTTTTGAGTCAATATATTTATATGGGATATCTTTCTTAGGGGGTGTTTGGATAGAAACCAAACCATGGTTTCAGAGAGTGTTTTACGGTTTACGAAGTAAACGTGGAGGAGTTTGCCTCGTTTTGCGGAAAAGTGCTTCTGAACCATGGTTTTCATATTGCCAAACACCCCCTTAAGCCATAAAGTGAGTTCCGTATCATATATTAATTCAAACTTTAAATAAAGAAATTTATCATTTTTTATTGATATATATTAATCTAAGTCTAGCAAATAATCTAGTTACACTCTATAGGTAGAGATTTATGATCACTTTTATCTTTGAAATAAAATGCAAATTTAACTTTAGGCTAATTCTAATTAAATTATTTCCATTTGTATTTTCAAAGTCAATCAAAATTTCAATCATCTTAAAACTCTTCTAAACTGATATGTTTTGCAAATCCGCATCAGTTTCTCGCATTTCACAACCAAGCTTTGAAAGGCGTGCTAATCCCTTTAAACAATAAACCCCATTTATATATATATATATATATATATATATATAATATAATCAAGGGACTTGTTTTGATTGTCTGCAATGTTTCAACATGGATTTAAATCTTCTGGTCAATATTTATTTTTAGTCCTTCAGTAATTCTTTCTCTTAAATGCAAATGAATATAATTATAGTGCAAAGAAAGAAAGAAAACGAAGGATTCCCACTTATACAAATACATTATTACTTGTTTGGCTACGAGTAAGCAAAGATCACAAAAACCAAAAAGTGGTGAGATCCAGTTATCCATTATTAATAATAATGCAAGTCATAAATAGAAGCCTGCACTCACTAATTTCCAAAAGCCATTAATTCGCTGACCTTCTCCTTCTTCTCTGCATTCACCAAAAGTTTCTCTTCTTCTTCTTCTTATCCTGCCATGGCTAGGGATTCAGAGACTATCCCAGATCATCAGAATATGCACACAAGAATGGTGAATCCAACTGAGGATACACAGTCTATAAGGTGAACATATACTCCATGATTGTTTCATCTCTACCTCTTTTCATGTCACTTTGATCCATTAATTCGTAATGTCTCAGCTATGGCACACAGGCTGAAGCCAGGCAAAATGTTGTATTCTTGAGGAACAAAAGCCTATTATATATATATATAGTTCAGTAACACACTTGGATGTGTTTGCTCTTTATTGAGGAGAAGGCTATTAACGTATGAGCTACTTTTCTTTTTATTGTAGTAGGTTTGAAAATTGCTGATATATATATACATATATTATCTTGATGTATGGATCTCTTTGCTTGGTTTGATCTAACAAGATCTCTTTTTGTGGATACTTTGATTATATGTATTGGTGAATATTAACATTATTTGAATATATATTATATATATATATATATAGGGTTGATGAACGGGTAATTTTGTTATTGTTGCAAGCCTTATGTATCGGAGCTTTGAGGAAAAAAATGTTATCATCAAAGTCTCTGTGAAATGCTGAATTATTGACTTAAAAAGTCATTTGTAGCTGCTGAACTGAGTGAAGATGTTATTTGTAATAACGTTGATATATATATTGGCAATAATCAATGTTACATAAAATGACTTATTTAGTGTTATTTTTGTTCTCAATTGAACCAATGGCTCCCTCTCCATTATTCATCGGTACCTCAATCATTCCCACAAAAATGCTTTTCGTCCATCGTAGTCATAAGATTAAGCACATCCTCGTCATTCTTCTTCAAAAGCTCGGTCCCCCTAATGGGAGTTAGAAATGAAAGAACAAGATTTCAAGGCGATTTGAAGAGTATCTTGTTTAATGTTAATTATTCTTATTTAATAATACTGAATTATTTTATTTACTTTAATTTTGATTTAAATATTTTACCATTAGCGTAATAAATTCCTTAATTTGAATTTTCTATCAATAATTTTAGAGTTAGAGTGAAGCTCTATAAATATTTCTTTTTCTCACACATTTTAATTGTACTCAACTTATAATATTGATGAAATTGTATTGTCTTCTTCTTATCTCTTTCTAAATTCTCTCTTTTTCTCTTCTCTTTTCCTTGCTTCTTTCTTTATTCCCTT
>NW_021634555.1:0-23652 GCF_004799145.2 Neltuma alba | reverse complement strand
TTTAGTTTAACTATAATTTTAAATGCATATAATCTATATGATAAATTTTAAAAATGATTGCAATGTTTAAATTTTTTAATTATAAAGATATTTAAAATAAAAATTTGAGTGAGTTAACAAAGAGAGAAAGTGAAATGGTGATATGGGGACTTTTTTTTTTAAAATAGCATCTAAAAGTCTGAAATATTAGTCTAGTAGCAGCTTCTAATATTCTAAAATAATTTTATTGCACTTAACATTTAAAATATTTTTTTAATAGAAGTGTTAAACTAATTTTTTAGTGCAGGTTACTCTTAATATTTTTTATATCTTTTAGTGCAGTTTTATTTTTAATGTTTTTTTTAGTAGTATCGAGTATTGTAAACTTAGGATGCTGAGTTTGTAACATCCTTATTTTTATATCTAGAATTCAATTAAATTTATAAATAAATTATTGTAGTATCAAGTTAATGGAAATTTAAATATAGGCAAATTATTTTTGTATTAATCATGATATTGCGTGTGTGTGTGATATTACAAAAATAGAAAAGTATAGCATGGTATAGAAGTCCCACATCAATTAATTACTAGAGTAAAAGAGCTTGAGGAGACTATATGTAGGAGCTGGTGGATAGAATTTGGATTAAGTAAACAATTTTCGCACATATCTGAGATAGTCTCAAAAAATTCACTTATCTTAATTAAAAAATAGAGTAATCTAAATTTAGGTACCTAAATTTTCTTTCTCTCCTTGGTAGACCATTCTACTTCATGGGTTTTTTCTTTCATTTTTTTAGTTTGATTTGAAAGGGTTGAGGAAATGTTATCAGCTTGGAAAACAAACAAAAGAAAATTTATCAACAATTCTTTTCATTGCCTAGCGTCCCGGACTTCGTATTGGGTGCTCATTGCCAAACAATGCCTTCTCACACGTATAGAAAAGCCACTCTAGCTATTACTAATTTCATGTGGTGGCATATGGAATGAGAGTTTTAGTTTAAATATAATTTTAAAATGCATATAATATATATGATAAATTTTAAAAGATAATTGCAATGTTTAAATTTTTTAATTACAAAGATATTTAAGATAAAAAATTTGAGGGGTTAACAAAGAGAGAAAGTGAAATGGTGATATGGGGACATTTTTTTTAAAAGAACACCCAAAAGTCTGAAATATTAGTCTAGTAGCAGCTTCTAATATTCTAAAATAATTTTTATTGCACTTAACATTATAAAATATTTTTAATAGAACTGCTAAACTAATTTTTTAGTGCATGTTTACTCTTAATATTTTTTTATATCCTTTAGTGCAGTTTTATTTTTAATATTTTTTAGTATTAACGAGTATTTTAAACTTAGGATGCTGAGTTTGTAACATCCTTATTTTTATATTTAGTATTTAATTAAATTTATAAATAAATTATTGTAGTATCAAGTTAATGGAATTTAAATATAGGTAAATTATTTTGTATTAATCATGATATTGCGTGTGTGTGTGATATTATAGAAACTAGGATCTTCTCCCCGTGCGTTGCACGGGTGGTTGCTACACACGTAATTTTTGCGGGTTTCATATTGTTGTTCCTGTTTTACCTGTAAGTTTATAGAAGGCGAGGATTGTTATCTGGTGAAGTTCATAAATGTAAGTTTATCCCAGAGTTATAGATTTGTAAATGTAATGTAATGTAATAGTGGTAGCTGTCATTCTTATAACACGAAGTTGAAAGGCGGTTCGCGAAATGGATGATTTGGTCACTCCGAACGAACATTGTGAAAGACTTCCCAATATACCACACTGTGAGGAACATTAGTGGAAGACCTCCTGATAGGATATTAAGGCCGTGTAACTATTTTTTTACGGATGCTCTTTGCTAAGCACACATTATTCTATTTGATTAATTGAAGACTAATAGAGGTAGTGAAGTGTGAAGTAGTGTGTGAGCTGCTCAAATGTAAATAATTCTCATTTTATTAAAATGCGTCACATGACATAGCTGTGTAATTTTAACGAAGTAAGTCCTCATACTAATAGTGTGAAGACGACAGTCGGCCCATGGCGGCAAGAATAAGGTCATTCCGAATTCATATTCTGGAAGACTTCCCTGTAGACCACATTCCGAGTAACATTCGTGGGTTTACTGTCAGAATCGAGGATCAATATTTTGAGACCGTCCATATTCTTGACCCTTGACAATGCGACATACAGCTGTCCATGTGTAAACACCGGCCTGGGCAGGTACAAATCGACGTTCGTTAATGACTGTCCCTGGCTCTTGTTGATGGTCATCGCAAAAGAGATTATGAACGGGAACTATCGTCTCGTCATTTTGAACGGGAGGGTGGTTTCTGAAGGATTCATGTCCATGCGATGGATGAGTACCTGGTCACCTGTGCTCGTTCCGTTTAACGCTACCGCCCTGATGAAGTTCTTGCCCAGATACGTGATACGAAGCCTCGTTCCGTTGCACAGGCCTGCAGACTGGTCGATGTTTCGCAACAACATGACCGGTATTCCAACCTTCAAAGAGAGCTTATGGGGTGGCATCCCAGAGCAATTTATTGTGTTCAGGAATTCCGGGGAGTATAGATCCTGGAATGAGCTGCTATCCTGATCGGTGCTAGAGATGGAGTCAGAGCTGAGATAATGAACGGAGTCTCCAGGGAGGAGCGACAGCATGTAATCATTTATCTTGTCGACGACATCGGTTGTGGGGGCTAAAATCGCCCTTTCTGTGAGGTAGTTTGGATGTGTGATGTTCTGTTGGAGTGCAGGATATGTAGATGAGACTATGGAGTTGATAGGGTCAAGGGAGTCAGGGAGTCGGTGATGAGGAAATCGGCCGGGATCTCAATGTCTGTCATGCCCTCATGGGGCAGTCCAATTGTACCATCACCGACATCAAGCAACCATCTGGAGAATCCACTGACCTTTTTCTGGTCTAATGCCTCAGATGCTAACTGCAGGCGCATGTTTTTAGTGAGCCTGAACAGCTTGCACGCCGGCCAAAGAGCGGACGAGTTTATAGCTGCGTTTATAATGTCTGTACGGAATCCCTTCGGCATGACAGGTAGATCTGCCTGAAATCGCCCCCCATGACGACGCACTTGCCACCGAATGGGAGGTCGCACCTCATTATATCCTTCAATGATCGATCTACAGCCTCCACACAATGCCGTTTTATCATTGGCGCCTCGTCCCAGATGATTAATTTTGCGGACCGCAGTAAATGAGACACAGGAGAACCGTGGCTAATATTACATGTGGAGTCCTCATTTATGTCGATAGGATCGCGAATCTCGAATGAGCAGTCCTTCCTGAGGGCAATAGAGTCGCTGCTATTCCGCTCGATGCGACGTTGATGACCACACTGCCATTTGCTCGTACAGCCACGGTCAGGGCGTTCCATAGGAAAGTCTTGCCAGTGCCCCCGTAACCATAGATGAAGTAGAACCCGCCGGTGTTCCTGCTGACCGCATCAGGGACTTCGTGGAATATCTTTCTTTGCTCATCTGTTAGTGATGCTGCTAACCTTACGGCGTCTACTGCACAAGCATCTCTGTCGTAGCTGAGTTCCTGGAGTAGCAAGTTGTTTGTTGTGTCCAAGAATTCAGTGGAGCTTGGTTTTGGCAGCGATGGGTAGTCGTCCAGTGACCTACCATTCTTAAGGAGCAGCCTCTGAATCTCAATAAGTCCAGCCTCCTCCCTATCTGAGTCGGTGATTGATATTTCTGCAGGTCAAGAAAAGTAAGAGATGTCATGGCCAGGCACGTCTAACAACAACAGATGTCGCTGATCAGGGTGACCACTTGGCGTCTCTACAGGGCGGGTATTGTACATTTAGAATGTTGTGAGAGTGGAACACAGTTCAGGTGGTGTCTGTTTTACCTTGATGTCGTGGGTCGTGGCGCGGTATGTACAAAAGGTCTTCACATATGAGATGCTTTGTTTGCTCCCAGACTGAAGTGGGGTCAGATAAGCAGTGGCATAAGAGCATGCTAACGAAGAATCTCCTAAGGTACTGACCTGTAGCCCAGAATGCTGCCTCTTTTACTGCGTTGATGTACTCTTGATCATCGTGAAGCAACCCTAGCGCATAGCATGCCGCCCTGAATGTTGGCTGGACGACGTTGTCTACTGTCCTAATGTCTTTGTAGCTAAAGGGCCCTCTCGTCTTAGTCAGCAGGACCCGGAGGTAGTAAGCCTCACCCTGCGATGGCGATACGTGAGCCAATCTCCCGACAGAGAAGCCTCTCTGGCGTAGCCTCCACTCCCTCTTCTGCTTATTAAAAGTGTAATGCTGTGGGAACTCAGAATATGTTAAGGTCCTTGCGAATGAGTCTTTTTTATTCTTGGCGAGCCATGCGAGGAACATTGACTCCTTCACCCGTGGCCTGTCAATCAGTGAAGGCATTTCGTCGTTGGCCGTGTAAAAAACAGCCTGTTGATCTGGTAGATGGAAGCTCAATCTCTCGACAGAAGGGTACCTGTGGTGGATGTTGAATGAGAATATTCGCCACGTGCCCTCACAGGCTGAGATGTATCTGCAGTTAAGGTAATGTGAGATCTCATCGAAATCGGGTCGTGAGGTTCCGAGCTCATCATTGTGGTAGATACCTGCTATAACACGGTCGTGGCCCTTGCTGATGTATTTGAACAAATACTTGATAGCCCTCGATTGGTTTGTCTTCTCGACATTTAAGTGGCCCTGGAACAGCCGTAATAGTTGAGCATTGTACGGCACGACATATCTGTTGTCCAACTGAATTCCTCTCTTCACAGTTGTTCTGCCATTGTTCCTCCTACGGTATGTGGGGTACCCATCGTCATCTATTGTTGTGTGTGGCGCATATCTTCTTGGGAAGTACTTTGAGCACTTTCCATCTTTCATGCAAGGTGATTTCTGATTGGAGCAGCCACAGGGCCCGTGCATCATGAAATTGGTGACAAGCTCAAATAGCACCGGGTCTGCATCCTTGTCAGGTATCTCTGCTGAGATGATTCTGTCGACATCCTCAGCTGTCTTGGGTTTGTCACACGGCTCTATGAACAAAATAATGTGTGCGTGCGGCAGCCCCCGCTTCTGGAACTCAATTGTATATATCTCTGAAAACCCACATATCAGTACACGATAGTGGTGTCTTTTGAAGTTACAGAAGTAAATGTGATAATGTAGCTATAGGGTCTGTATTAATGAGAGGGTTTGGATACTGGGCTGGATGATTTTTGGAAATAAATTGTCTGAGTCCCCTATACTTTGTGGAGAGGTGATTAAAGGGAGGTTGTATTGTTACCTGCTTTGATTGTGCCGAATATTTTTTGCTCCTTAATGCATTTCATCAGTGCTGCAAGTTTGAGGTTGAACATCCTCGTCAAGATGTCGGGTCGATCAGATGGGCTGAGGTTGTATTTCTTGCAGAATCTTGTTATCTCAGGCCATGCCGGATTGCAAGTAAAGGTCAAGAAGATGTCGGGGTATCCTGCCCATCTGCATATGGCCATTGCATCCCGGTAGTTATGGATCATGTATCTAGCACCTCCGGTAAAAGAAGAAGGTAGGATTATCCTCTTTCCTGTGTTGGACGCATCTGTCTCACCCCTTGTTATTGCGTCAGCAAGTCCTTTGTATAGGTCAACCCTGAGCTCTCTCTGGTGTCTCCTTATGTAGTCGAGCCTCTCACTCTCAACCATTGTGAAGCCGTCTACAATGAATTGCTGTAATAACCTCTTTGAGTGCAGTAACACAGACTCCTCTATATTTCTGTCCATCAGTCTGAAAGCTAGGTACTCTCTTATTGTGAGGTACTTTTTCTTCCTAGTGCTAATAAGAGATGCATCGTTATGTTTCGTCTTCGGTATGAATCCGTTATTGCCATAGTGGAAGATGAGGGGATATTGAAGAGGCAAGTATGACCTGTGTAATTCATGGACGCGCTTCAAGGAGCCTGCTTTCTTTTCTATGATTATGTCTCTGTTGGAATATGACTCATCAAAATCTTCGACTATCAACGCGGCTACCTCCGACGCCGTTGGTAGCTCGTAATTTCTGCTTCTATTGGTTGATTCTCTGAGGAGGCGTATCCTGACTTCGGCAGTGTTGTCTTGGCGAAGGATTTCCGATGCCATACGGTATTTCTTGACCAGGGCATTATGCTGGTCGAGGCAATCTTTAATGTCCATAGCAATGGCTTCGTCAACACCTGATTTGTCTGGATGGTGCCTGCAATTCAGAGGTAAGGTTTAACATGAAGTGTATTGTAAA
Source organism: Neltuma alba (assembly GCF_004799145.2). Taxonomy (NCBI): domain Eukaryota; kingdom Viridiplantae; phylum Streptophyta; class Magnoliopsida; order Fabales; family Fabaceae; genus Neltuma; species Neltuma alba. The sequence continues at coordinate 17,411 of NW_021634555.1, read as the reverse complement.
GAGAACATGATGCTGGAGGATATAAGTAGCATAAGGTGGATGCACCTGATCGCCGCCATCCAGTTTCTTATTTCATTGTCCGTGTCGTAAATATAGAGCTGTGAGTACACAGGAGGGCATCCTTCAGGTGGCAATAAGCTTCCCAAGAGATGATAGTTTTGGCCGGACATGATAAAGGAGTAGGGGCCACCTCCGCGAGAGTTGAGGGAATGGTCAATCTTTCCTCCCATGGAAGTGAAGCAAAACATATTGTTGTATGCTCTTATGTTGGCCAAGAAGTTTTTAGATTTTGGATGTTCTTTCTGGAAGAAAAGCTGCCGGAATTGTTCTGGTGGGGTTTGAAGGTAAGGCACAACAACCTTGCCGTGACAACAGCAGGTTGAGAAAAGCGGGTATTCAGAAGAAGAGCAACGCTTGAGGCGCTCGCCAATCCAGAGTAAGGCACCACAAAATTGACACTCGTAGACGGGGTCGCCATCGTCTAAGTAGCCTGTAGCCGACACATGAGGCTGGGTGTATTCATTGGTGGCAGACATTTGTGTGTCGTCATGGGCGACTTCTATGCTAGTGGCGACAAACTCTTCGGATTAGAATTTGCAAAAAAATGTACACAGCAAAAATTAATCTTAGAAAGGAAGCAGAAATAAAAATATAGCAATTTGAATTGAGTGGACAAAAATTTGGCAAATCACACGAAGTTGTCAATATTTTGTAAAAAAATTTTGTTAAAAGTTTAGAGTGAATGAAGATATAAAGAATATAAAACCCAAAAAAAAATTGCTTCATTTTGAAAGAAGCCGCGTCCTTGATTCGTCTAAAATGGTGCCACGGCTTTCATTTGTTATTTTTTAATTGAGTATTTTTGTTAAAAAAATTACCTTGTTGTTTAACTTATCTTTTACTAATTCTTCCTCTCAAATAGATATTAGTCTATAAGACTGTGTGCTCTTTTTTTCATGTGATTGTTATTGGTGCTTGAAACATAAGGTATGAAGTATGAAGGCCTTGCTTCTCCATTCACAAAAACAGACAAGAGATAGTCATGGCTCGCCTCTCTTTTTTATTTTAACAGAGCAGAGCAAAGGAATGGCAGGTCGTGTTCCAAATATAATAAACGGACACACGCATGCTATGCGCACAAATTAAAGTGATTTAATTGGGAATTGTATATGGCATTTTCATTAAAGTACGCATCATTCCTATTTATTTTTTCATTTATCTGCTAATGACACGGTAAATTTATTTGAGAAGAGCGAGCGAAGTACCTGTTATGATATGCTGATCGAGGATGGGATTAATGCTAGCATCTTCATTGGTTGTGTGCTCAAACCGGCTTTTCTTTGATTTGTGCAAAGTTGACTCTTGTATATAATGATTTGTATGATCTGTTGTTGAATTGTTTATTTCAGTCATTAGCACAAGATATGTTATAGAAATAGCACAAAAAAAAAGTAACTAATATTTTCCATTATAATATTTTTGTGTTTATGTGTATATAGACATTCATTGTCCATATAACACACATATATATTTAAGGAAAATAAGATTTTACGTATATGGTTTGTATCGCGTCATCTCCATGAACTACCATTCCATTGTTAAATAGAGTCATCAGTCGTTTGATTGATGCACCTAATTTTGCCTTAGCAATAGGACAGAGAGAAAACAACTAACATACAACATGATAAGTAAAGGGAAACTTGCCTTGTTCAGAGCTTTGAAGGTTGATGCTGGATGCGGTATTTGTCCATGCCGGCAGTGGATTGTGTGGTGAGTAAAAGTAAATTTGATGCGAAGAGAGGGTAATTGTGTGGGCATAAGATGGTAAAGCTCATGACAATATGTTAATCGCATTGCATTCCTCAATAGTGGTATTTGCCTCTCAATTATTGATGGTTAATTGGCTCATTCAATACCTTTTGTGATTCACTTTGTGCAGTAACGAACAGACTAAGCTGGCTGTTACATTGTAACGGACGAGGTGGTTTAATATTTACTGTTGATTGGGTCAGTTATGCTTGGATGATGGCATCCCTGTATTAGCGCTATCCGATCATTCTCTACCTTCTTTGATATTTGGTATACATTTATTATTCCTAAGTACAGGTGTAATTAAATAGTTGCATTTTTCCGAAACGAAACCTGTTCCAAAGGTGATGCTATGACAAGCTTTGTTAATAATCGATGTAGGTAACCGTCACGAATTTTGGGTTGCCGATCTTTGTTAACTTGAGCAATAATCACTAAATCGTTTCATATGAGGATAAATTGGAATACCGAGTACAGTTATTTGGATTAATATAGGACCAAGTTTGTCAAGCACGAAGATGAACTTACTTCATCCCAAGATCTCCCTTGTGCAAGGCGTGGATATATAGGCGCATTAGGATTGGCAAATAATAGGTAATTGGAAACTGACACAAGTCTAAGCTGCAACGTCCATCATATTATGATTTTTGCGACTGAAAATGATCTGTGACATTTCTTCATGATATTATAATTTTCGAACTAAGACTTATCTCATTTACGAATGCATTAATCATCAGTGTGGAAATGTAACTCATCAATGTTTTACAATCCAAATTGAAATAGTAATAAATTTCAAAGTAATTAATTGATAATTGATTGTGAAGTAGGTGAATGCATAGATGAATTTTATAGAAATATCCTGTAGAAATATAAACAAAGTAAAAAACTGATAAATAATTTGATAGCAAAGAATATTGCAAAAATTTAATGAGCATGTGGAATAGCATATTAAAATATATGTCCAATAGTTAAAAATGTTGTGACTGTTGTTCTTCATGTGAGTTATATGTAAATCATAAGACTTTGCACCTTTATTATTCGAATTCCTTAATTCATTTGATTTTAATGCATTCATTCGAATTTGATTTATTACACTGAAATGGTGCCTTGAATTAAATCGTACCTGTAACTAATGTTTGTAATAGAATGTCTTTAACAACACAAATGTTTGCTTGCAGCTAATAATGTGAGTACTGAGAGAGCTGAGAAATCACTCTTTATCTTTCTTTTCAATTAAGAAAAAGAGGGAGGAAATTAAGGAAGATGCTTAGATTATTTGGGGGGGGAATATATTATATTAACCAATAATTTAACTAAGATCGTTCATACACTCAAATTAATTCATTGAGTTTTATATTTAGGACGTAAAGAGTATATTTTTCCCTGATTAGATTACTGAAATATATGATTATTCAATGAAAACAGCTGATTACACAAATAGAGAGCCACAATTTAAAATCTAGAAACAGTCCAATAGCATGTCTTTTTTCCCGCTAAATATGTTATTCATCAATTAATTATTGTTAATATATTTAAAAATGATATGTTCCGACTTGTTAATTAATGATCAATATTAATGAGTAATAGTAATAGTAACAAATTGTGGAAATTGAATTAGTCTATTGAGTAATATATAAATTAGATAGATATGAACAATATCTAATTTTGTATATTTAAACATATTATTATTGATTTTGTTATTGTAAACATATTATTCACTCTTTATCTTTCTTTTCAATTAAGAAAAAGAGGGAGGAAATTAAGGAAGATGCTTAGATTATTTGGGGGGAATATATTATATTGACCAATAATTTAACTAAGATCGTTGATATACTCAAATTAATTCATTGAGTTTTATATTTAGGACTTAAAGAGTATGATTTTTTCCCTGATTAGATTAGTGAAATATATGATTATTCAATGAAAATAGCTGATCACACAAATAGAGAACCACAATTTAAAATCTAGAAACAGTCCAATAGCATGTCTTTTTTTCCGCTAAATACGTTATTCATCAATTAATTATTGTTATTGTTAATATATTAAAAAATGATATGTTCCGACTTGTTAATTAATGATCAATATTAATGAGTAATAGTAATAGTAACAAATTGTGGAAATTGAATTAGTCTATTGAGTAATATATAAATTAGATAGATATGAATAATATCTAATTTTGTATATTTAAACATATTATTATTGATTTTGTTATTTTAAAGATTCATTAGTTGGAGCAAAATGAAATGTAGCTTCTTTAAACAAATTTAACAATTAAATCGAATAAAAATCTTACTAAAATTGTTAAATTAAATTAGATAAATATGACTCTTGGAAAAATTAAACATATAAGTTAGTGTTGGGAATTTATTAAAACTTTACAATTTTGGGGAGAGATGAAATTAGAAAGTTAAAATTATATGAAAATTTAATTATTTATCTATAATCTCATCTAATTTGAAACAATAATGCATTTCAAATTAATCAATCTTGATAGTAATACAATATTCCAAAAACTTAATGAGTAAAAAAAATGTGATATGTAAATATATGCCGAGCAGCTAAAAATGCCGTGAGTTTTGGTATTCACGTGAGCTATATGTAAATTGTATGTAAAGGATGATGAAAGATTTATAGATGAACTTCAAAAGTATCAATACTGAAACATTATTTCAATGATAGGTCTTTTACGTTAAGCAGTAATATGTCTATCAAGTAAAGAAAAAAAAATTGCGCAATCGAAACTCTTTAAAAACAAAAAGGCCTGCAACTGATAATGTCACCACTGATAGGGCTGAGAAATCAGTCTTTATCTTCCTTCTCCTTTTTGATGTTCTTCAAGGGCTTCATGTAGTTGGACTTCATAGTTGAGTTGGCAGACAATCTCATCTCGTCATCATCAATTGATGAATCAGGTGGATTCTTTTTACGCTTAGACAATGTGTCTGGAGAGCCATGCAACTGAGATATTAAGAGATCATTATCTACATCCAACATGCCACATGACAACAATGTTGTTGGTTGTGATGATGAAGTGTCAACTGTAGCCTTCTCATAAGTGATATTTTCAGATTCATTAAGTTGACTTCCCTACATAATTGTGTGAAGGAGTTCTAACATGTTAGATCTAAACATTGAGCAGTGAGATATGATGAGGATGAGTTATCTGAATACCTCGGTAGCAGAGTACGCAAAGTTTTTCAGCATCTTTTTATCGGTAGAGAACTGGATAACACCCATACTACTATTTCGATACCTAATATTGCTTTCTTTGATCTTTAGCTTGACGATCATTTCTTTCCCCACACAATTGCTCAATTCTTTTGGAAAAGAACCTGGGTTTTTGTCCTAAAATGGAACACGTTGGGGAAGTATAAAGGTTATAACATGAGTGTTGAGTTCAAGAAGTGCAATGTAAGAGTCATACCTTTGCTACCTTTGTCTTCAACTCCTCAGCTGAGAAGCCAATCAAATCATAAGCAAGACGATTGAAAAATATGATTGAACATATGCCCGTTGAATCAAACACCGTGTAATGGAGCTTAAATCTATGAAACAATATGAAATAGTGTTTCAGTTGCATTTTCATTTTTCATTGGTTAAAACATAAATAGTGTAGACGTTTGCTCATTTTGTAGAGAGATTTACAAATAATCTTACTTAGGCTCAATAGTCAACACATCACCCGTACAGCTTTTGCATTTTAGTTTGTCATTTTCATATACAAGTTTACGATTGCATGAGCACCCATCGTAGGTCCAACCATAAGCAATCTCAATCTTTTGGATGCAAACCTTGGTTACAACTTCACACGGCTATTTTCAAAGAACGAATGTTGTCAATAAAAATCTTATGATAACTAAAATAAAAGAAAAACGACATTTGAGAAACAAAGAAGCTAAGATTTATTGATCCTGATGTGGGGCAAAAAATATAAATTATAATTTATGTTTGTTAGCAAAATATATGTAAAATCTTATATGCACCAAACATATACAGAACATATAACAAAATCACCGACATATATATAATCGAGGTAGGAAACAAATAATCAGCACAGACATACATATAAATAAGAAGCATATATAAAAATATATATAGTATAGCAAAAATCTTTCTTCCTTGGTTTGTCAAGAATATAAATAATATTTTGCATTTAGATGTGAGATGTAACGTGAAATTTAGTATTAGGAGTTTATTAAACCTTTAAAAATCTGGGAAAACATGAATTAGATATGAAAAATTAGATCGTAATTTTATTAACTATAATGCACATCGAGATAATAATACTTTCCAAATTAATCAATTAATTAATTAACTATTGAATATTGTTAAGAGACATCATGTTACCTTAGTAATTGCGAAGAGTTCAGCCACATGTATTCTTATTGGAAATGTTAACATTGGCTCATTGTCTACAACTTGGTAATCTGCACTGGAAAGTTGAGAGAAACGCTGCCTACCTTCAGGTATTTCGTCAAGGCTAGCAACAATAATAATAAAAATGATTAAGATTTTTTAGTCACTGCAAACATCAATAAATATTTATGAATCGTAAATATGTATTGGTCAAATATCTTTTCGTAGGGCTTCACCTTTGAAGCAGGTCATGGGCCTCTGGAATGTTAGGGTTGAACAAAACTTTAGTTGCTTCAAACACGTTGCTAATATGGCCATATGCTAATAATATGCCAATCAGAGTGTTAGGATCATGGAATTGATTTTTGTTTAAATGAAAATATGTTTGTGGTACCTTGTTGGTGGTTTAACCTTCCAAATCTGACCACCACAATAATAGGATGCTCCAACCCTTGAGGCTTGCTGTTATATGTGTTTACCGCGCAGTTACCAAACAACACCACCTTTATTGTGCTCTCACTATAGGAAATATGTTGCAACTTTAGTCAGAATTAGAGAATGACAGTAGTAGGAGGATAAAGTGATGACAATTAAGGTTGTTACTATTGATTAGAAAGAGTCAGGGTCATTGTTTTCGAAGTCCCAAACTCGTTTTTGAAGTCTTTCAAATTCCCAAGTGCCTGGAGGAAGCCGATCACATCTACACAGAATATATGATATTATAATTTTTATTGTAGTGAAAAGCAGACTTTGGAAAGGGAACTTAAATGAAATGTTTGTATACTAACCAATAAATCCTTCATTCTTTGCAGTGTATTCAGCAATATCCTTGATGGGAATGAAGTTGAAAGACTCTTTGGGAATGGGCAAATCCAATTCTTCAAAGTATGTTGTATTGTGGAACTTTAGCCTCCAACAATGTGAGGTCACTCTGTACTTGTCATCATTGCCAACTATCTGAAAGTTTTCACAATGGTATACTCTACCCTCTTTAGGGTCATTCTTGTACCGCTCAATCAAGCTCTTTTGTGTTGCAAAACCTTCTATTCTTGAACCCTATTCAAATTTTGAATTGTCATTTAAGAGTGTTATTTATCTTAAATAAATAGTCAATAACGAACATTAACTCGCCTGCTCATCTACAAGGAGCATTCCAATCCTCCAAGGAGCATACGGGGGAGCCTTCTTACAGGAAACCCACTTCCTAAGGACTCGAGCAACAATTGTCCAGGTCTCTTTACTATTATTGATATCTTTTATCATGTCTCGATCAGTGCTTGCCATGTTATGATAATGGTATAATTGACACCCGCTAACAAAGCTACAGCAAACACAAGTTTAATGTAGTAATGCACTAAATAACATTACATATAAATTGCACAAAATGCATGGTATATACATGGCATAAGATAAACAGACAAGCAAAGTGTAAAAGGCTTAGATTGGGAGATGGCAATGAAGGAGACCCATCACAGAATTTTGAATACTAGTCAAATCCTCGTTAACCATTGAATTCAGAGTTTTAAACACTAATAATGCATGATTTTTGCATAACTATTAGCAGCTTCATGGTTATTTTATTTCAATTTGCATGGTATCCTAAGGCTTCAATATATCAAATATACCAAAAGGTGGTTTTTTTCTGGACGCTAATGGGATGAAAAGCAGTTGGAATCTCTGACTAATTCAATATAGGGGCTGGCCAAAATGTTTCAAGATTAGTCGAAACTGTAGCTTCAAAATTAAACCCAAATCATGGTTAAAACCTTAAAGGAAGTCTGAACTTACCTTGGATAGATGCTTGAAGTTACCCAAGTCCTCTTGCACTTTGGCTCTTCCTTTTCTCTCTTCTCTCTCTTCTAATTCAAGAGCAAAACCTTCCCCGTCTAGCTTTCTCAATTTGCACGGAATAAGATGTTATTTTCTCTTTTAAAATGTTATTTATTTTAAAAATATTTCATGATTTTCTAATTTTCTTATCTTTCATTTGGGAGTACCAAAAAGATAGGAAAATTGACTAAAAAAGTATATTTAAAATAGAAAATTTCAAAAAAAAAAACGGCCAACCCTTCCAAATGATAAGGAAGAAAGAAAAGCCTAAACTAGAATTATGAAAATATTGGGAAATGACCAATATACCCTTATGTGATACTCAGAAAAGGATGTTGTTATTATGTATTCCAAACTTGTTACTTTATGTTGCAATCTTGTTATTATGTATTCCAAACTGACATAAGAGCATATTGATCGTTTCCTCACATTTTCATAATTCTAGTTTGGGCTTTTCCTCCTTCCTTGTCATTTGAAACTATTAGCTGGCCTCTTCGAAATTTCCTCTTTTTAAGGATTTTTTTTGGTCATTTTCCAAAAACAAGGTAGCATTGAAACATCAAAATCCTACTTAACGTATGGGAATTTCAATAATCCAAAATCAATTCACTTGATTGAATTGGGATTTTAAAATCGTATTGAAAAGACATCACACCCCCTCACTATTTTTTCAATGCCCACCAAATACCTCTTGTCGACAGCCAATCTCACTAAAGCCTTGTGATTCTGCTAGCGGCCAAAAGCCAAAACTCTGGCATACACACAATCCCTTATTGGCCATCGACATTTTTAAAATTTTTGGAACAGTTATATTAAATAGTGAAATCAGATTGGTAAATAATAGCGAAGTAAATATAGTAAATAGTCAGCAATAAAGGCATTCTCCATGAATTTATTCAAGTGTTGGAGTTCCTTATACTTTTTTGAATTTTTGAAGCAAGAGTAGGAAATGGTAAACATAAAATTGTAAATAGTAAAGAAAATATAGTCAATAGTCAGTAAATACATGTTTTGAATTTTTAAAACAAAAGTAATAAATGATAAAACCAAGCTGTAGCAACAAAGTAAATATGATAGATAGTCAACAACAAAGAATGCCCCTATAGATTTGGAAAATTTTGAAAAAATTGTATTTGCCAACTATTTACTTCGCTATTTACTACCTTTGTTTAAAAAATTCAATAATGTATTAGGAACTCTAACATTTAAATAAATTCATAGAGAAAACCCTAATATATTGCTAACTATTTATTACATTTATTTTTCTATCCACTAATGTTTTTTCAAAAATTCAAAAAGGAGTTGTCAGTGCCAAAGCTGCAATGGCTGGCCACTAGATAGTGAGGAGTTCCTAGGGCCATTTTAAAAAAATAGTGAGGGGCAGTGATTTTTTTCTCACAACATTTCAAAACTCTAAATTAGTCAAGCAATCTAGTTTGAGATTATTGAAATTCGAATGACTGATTTGAAATTTGATATCAGGAAGATGATAAACAAAGAACCTAGAAAATATGAAATCCCCCAAAGGGTGCCTAAATTAGCATAATCCTGGAAAATTGCAAAGTCCTAAAATGAAATTTTTGAATTCAAACATAAAGATGCAAATGCTCCCATTTATAATTTCTATTCTAAAATTGATAAAATGAATTAAAAATTTGTTGTTACCGATTGAAGTTTAGGAATTGAGCATCTTCTAAAGACACGATTTTTTCTGATTTTCCCAATTTTTAGGTTAAAATTGAAATTTGTTAATTTCCATTCAGTAAGCTCAAAAGACTCAAAATTCCAAGCCAGGTTGCAAAATGAGAAGTTTCATGGCAGAATTTAAGCTCACCTTGCTCTCTAGCTCTTCTTGTTCCTCTCTTGACTTAAACTTTTCTTCCTTATACACCTTGAGCACGTGATTTTGGGAAGAAAAATGGGTTAGGATAAGAGCTTGATGAGAAGAAGTTTGATAGAGGGAATTTTGGGATTTGAGATCCTAATTGCCAAGAAAATTACTCTTGAACTTCCTTCTTCTTACCATTCACTCTTCCTCTCCCTTTTCTCTTCACTTTTGTTCTCTACTCCCTCTTTCTTATCTCACTTTGACTGACTTCAATAAGAGGAAATGAGGGAGTGCTTTAAGTGACCCCATATCACTTATAAACTATATTTGATAATTTATTACTCAAGTCTTAATATTATTTTATTAGCTTCCTTTTGATCCAATGGCTTGAAATGCTTCTTGCACTACTACAGAAAACAACTTTAACAGTAGTTAAAAAGGACTTTTTACAGTGGCTTTTGGGGTGTAGAGAATACTGTCAATGTTAAAAACAAAGCATTTCATGGTAGTTATAAATTGCCTCGAAAAGAAATTAACTTTTCATGGCAATTTTGAATCCCGCATAATTTAAATAATGGACAAATCAACTAATAATCAACCAACCACCAATGTAAGAAACAAATACAAGACAAATTTAAATAATTATAACCAATAAAAACAAAAGCAACAATCTCAAACCAATAAATAAAGATTCTTAAAGTTAAAACTTCTAAATGAAAAAAGAGAACATAAATGATATCTATTTGCCGTGAAATTTTAAACAATACTTTATAATCAATCAAAGTTCATAACAAAAAAAAAAATTAGCCAAACATTCAAGAGATTATTTATTTGGTAAATATCAAAGTTTATAACAAAAATTTGAAATAAATATGAAAAAATTATTAAAAAAATTACAAACTCAAAGAATAATCAACTTTGAAGATTTAAACATGTTATTAATGCCATGTATAGGAAGTAATTGTAGTTCTCTAATTCTAAATGTCACAAACCAACCTTCCAAGTATGTAAGATACTCAAAATAAACAATACTAAATATCCTAAATGTAAAATCAATTAATCCATCTGATATATAACAAATTTCCATCATCAAATTTCCAAAACAATCAGAAAAAAGCAAGAGAATGAATGAAAAGGAAACTCATAGTGTGGGAGATGAGTAAAATACAAAAAAGGTGACTTTGAATGGTGAAACACAATGGTAACAGATCGCCAAAAACGACAATATACTGTGGGGTTATGCTAGAAAAGGCAGTTTGAGTGGTGGAGTAGAGGAGGAGACCACAATGCATTGTAAACAACTCTAAAACTTATCATAGTATTGGGCTTTTTTAAAACTCACAGTAAATACTTTTCACAGGCGGTTGTTAAAATAAGTACTGTGAAAATTGTTTTTAATAGCGGTTATCTAGATAACTGTAATGAAAAGTACTTATGATGACATTTTATTAAACGCCATTGTAAGTTCAAGCATCAGCTAGGACTTTTCATGGCCGTTATTTAGTTAACCACCGTGAAAAGTCAAAACTTACCATGAGTTAATTACAAAAATGATAACACATTTTTTTCACGGCATTTTTCTTTTTAATCACTGTAAAATGGCATCGTTAAGTGTATTTTTTGTGGTAGTGTTGTTTTTTTCTTCATTAGATTATGCCACATTTGTATTGGAGGGAGTATTTGATTGTCCATTTCAACACAAAATTACACTAATTATCCTTTACTCTTTAGTTAATATGAGTTTAAGGTTCTACAAATGCTATTTGAAGATTTTTTTTATCATATAATTGATCATCAATAATTCATATTTATGAGAAAACTAGAAATTTCTCCCTCGTGCGATGCACGGATTAACATATTTAATTAGATTTAAAATTTTAATAAATTGCATTATTTAAGGTGGTTCAAGATTCACTTCTTATAAGGGTATAATTTTTTTATTTATTCAAATGGGATTTAAATTAAAGATATAGAATTTAGGAAAAATATATGAAAATTTGAAATTATTTATTTATTTCTCCATTTGAGCCTCCACTTAACATATCATTTAATTATGGTGTTCCCTATTTAATGCAATATATTCAAATCCCAATTAACATGTTATTCATTCAAAATTAATTATTAATTTCTTCATTTAAGCCTCTAATTAAAATCTCATTTATTTCAACTTATGCAAATCCTAATCATGATGCTATTCAAATATCATTAATTGAATATATTTGGATCTAATAATATCATACCCGACCCATTTTTAAACAAATAGGGTATTATAAGTTTTTAAGAATCTACCTGATGATAGTTTCCTGGTTTTTCTCAAGCTCAACTTTGATCTTTAAGTATATTTCCCATAATTTCCAAGAAAATACCTTTTATTGGGCAAAATTCTCTTAATATTATTTAGGGAAAAAGACAGAAAAATGCAACTTTAACTTCAGAATCCCCAAAACGTCCGCCCAATTCAAGAAATCTCATTTTGGTACCATGAGACCAAATTGGGATTATTATGTGAAAGGAAAAGACCAAATTGCCCTTCATTTTAAATATTATTTTTAAAATATCACAGCCCCTACTTGCGGGGCGGTGACCAGAGCTCCGTCGGTCGGAAATTTTTTTTTTGAAAATTTTTACAACTTTAATATAACGGTTAACAACTTTTGTAATGCTATTAACAACTTCAGTATAGCAATTAACAACAGCTTTTCTAGAAAATTCAACAAACTCCGGCGACCAGAAACAATTTTTTTTGAAAATTTTTACAACTTCAATATAACGATTAACAACTTTTGTAACGCCATTAATAACTTCAGTATAGCAATTAACAACAGCTTTTCTGGGAATTTCAACAAACTCTGGCGACCGGAAACAATTTTTTTGAAAATTTTTACAACTTCAATATAACCGTTAACAACTTTTGTAACGCCATTAACAACTTCAGTATAGCAATTAACAACAGCTTTTCTAGGAAATTCAACAAACTCCAGCGACCGGAAACAATTTTTTTGAAAATTTTTACAACTTCAATATAACGATTAACAACTTTTGTAATGCTATTAACAACTTCAGTATAGCAATTAATAACAGCTTTTCTGGGAAATTCAACAAACTCCGGCGACCGAGAACAATTTTTTTGAAAATTTTTACAACTTCAATATAACGGTTAACAACTTTTGTAATGCTATTAACAACTTCAGTATAGCAATTAACAACAGCTTTTTTGGGAAATTCAACAAACTTCGGTGACCGAAAACAATTTTTTTGAAAATTCTTACAATTTCAGTATAATGGTTAACAACTTTTGTAACCCTATTAACAACTTCAGTATAGCGGTTAACAACAGGTTTTTGAGTTACATAATTTTTCAAAAAAATCTGTTGTTAACTGATATACTAAAGTTGTTAATAGCGTTACAAAAGTTGTTAACCGTTACACTGATGTTGTAAAAATTTTCAAAAAAAATTATTTCCAATCACCGGAGCTTGTTGAATTTCCCAGAAAACTTGTTGTTAATTGCTATATTGAAATTGTTAATAGAATTATAAAAGTTGTTAACCATTATACTGAAATTGTACAAATTTTCAACTTTAGTATAACATTAACAATTACATTTTTTTGGAAAATTTTTACAACTCCAATATAACGGTTAACAACTTTGATATAGCAGTTAACAACAAGTTTTTGAATTCAAAAAGTGACATTTTTATAACTTCAGTAATGCCTTTAACAAACTCAAAAACCTGTTGTTAACCACTATACTGAAGTTGTTAATAGGGTTACAAAAGTTGTTAACCGTTATATTGAAGTTGTAAAAATTTTTAAAAAAGTTGTTTCGAGTCACCGGAATTTGTTGAATTTCCCAGAAAACTTGTTGTTAATTGCTATATTGAAGTTGTTAATAGCATTATAAAAGTTGTTAACCATTATACTGAAGTTGTACAAATTTTTAACTTCAGTATAACATTAACAATTATGTTTTTTTTGAAAATTTTTACAACTCCAATATAACGATTAACAACTTTAATATAGCAGTTAACAACAAGTTTTTTGAAAAATTCAAAAAGTGGCATTTTTATAACTTCAGTAATGCCTTTAACAAACTCAAAAACCTGTTGTTAACCGCTATATTGAAGTTGTTAATAGGGTTACAAAAGTTGTTAACCGTTATATTGAAGTTGTAAAAATTTTTAAAAAAATTGTTTCCGGTCACCAGAGTTTGTTGAATTTTCCAGAAAAGCTGTTGTTAATTGCTATACTGAAGTTGTTAATAGCATTACAAAAGTTGTTAATCGTTATATTGAAGTTGTAAAAATTTTCAAAAAAATTGTTTCTGGTCACCGGAGTTTGTTGAATTTCCCAGAAAAGCTGTTGTTAATTGCTATACTGAAGTTGTTAATGGCGTTACAAAAGTTGTTAACGGTTATATTGAAGTTGTAAAAATTTTCAAAAAATTGTTTTCGGTCGCCGGAGTTTGTTGAATTTCTCAGAAAAGCTGTTGTTAATTGCTATACTGAAATTGTTAATAGCATTACAAAAGTTGTTAACCGTTATATTGAAATTGTAAAATTTTCAAAAAAATTGTTTCCGGTCGCCGGAGTTTGTTGAATTTCCCAGAAAAGCTGTTGTTAATTGCTATACTGAAGTTGTTAATAGCATTACAAAAGTTGTTAACCGTTATATTGAAGTTGTAAAAATTTTTTTAAAAAAAATTTCCGACCGACGGAGCTCCGGTGACCAATTGTCGGCTGGTCGCCGGAGCTCCGGTGACTGTCGTCGCCGGAGGTCCAGTAACCGGCCAGCCAGTAGGGGCTGTGATATTTTAAAAATAATATTTAAAATGAAGGGCAATTTGGTCTTTTCCTTTCACATAATAATCCCAATTTGGTCTCATGGTACCAAAATGGGATTTCTTGAATTGGGTGGACGTTTTAGGGATTCTAAAGTTAAAGTTGCATTTTTCTGTCTTTTTCCCTATTATTTAAGCTAAATTTTCCATTTCTAGAAAACTATCTTAGGCCCTGTGGCACTTTTAATAACCAATTTTGGCTAATTATTTTTTAGGGTTAAGGTGCAATTTTAACAACAAAATTTACCTTAAAAAGCACTTGGCATCATAAACTTTATTTAGGTGCAAAAATATAAAGAAGTTATCAAAAGGGGGGTATTTGGCACCATGTCATTAACATCCGTTAATTTACCGTATGAAGGGCCTATAAAGTCAGTTTTAAGGTGTATTTTTAATATCAAAGTTTACATCAAAAGACATTAAGCACCATGAAGTTTACTTGGGCATAAAAATATACATGATCTTTCTAAAGGGAAAACAAAAACAAAATTCTCCAACTTCCATAGACGTCAATTAATTTTATTTTATTGGGTGCCACTAAATATCACTTTTTCTCTCTACTCATTCCTACTTCCTCTTTACCTTAGTATAATAGACAAATTTGAAAAATAAAATAAAGAACTAAAACAATTGCGAAAATATAGCATATAGTACATAATCTTTCTAAAATATTTATATGCATTATTTGATTATATATTAGTTTATAAACCAAACAAATTAATTTGGAGAAAAACTATAAATATAATACTTTAAAGTAATTTATTTAATTTTTTTAATCTCCTCACATTAATCTATTGCATCCTATATTAAGGACTAGATGTAGTACTTGGGTGCAAGTAATGAACCTCATATCCTAGAAGGAAAAGACGTTGTTTTGCATAAATACATATAAAAGGCTTAGAGACAAAGAAAACAATATGACAAAGAAAGTGTACGTGTTAACTATGATAAGAGAAAGATGGATTGACTTGGAAGTAAAAATTGATGGAGAGAAAATCTAGCATTTGGTGGGGCTCAAAAGAATAAAATTAATAGACGTTTATGGGAGTTAAAGAATTTTGTTATTTTTTTCCCTTTTAGAAAGTTCATGTATATCTTTATACCCAAGTAAACTTCATGGTGCTTAATGCCCCTTGATGTAAACTTTGTTGTTAAAAGTGCACCTTAAAACTGATTTCATGGGCCCCTTTGACGATAAACTAACGGATGTTAATGGCCTAGTGCTAGATGCTCTCTTTTGACAACTTTATGTATATGTTTGCACCCAAATAAATATTATAGTGCTGAATGCCCATTAGGGTAAATTTTATTGTTAAAATTATGCTTTAACCCTATTCTTTGTTTAGCCAACATTCAATAATCATTTAAAATCAATTTTTGAGGAAATCTTCCCACTTATATCTCAATTAAGCCTTAAATCACTATAGAAAAATGGCTTATTTCTAATGAAATTAGTAACAGAAAATTATTATGTCACTAATTTCCTATGGATTACAGTAAAAAATTCCACAGCAAATTAACGATGGATTAGTGATCAAATTTTTCAATTATCGAATTTTATTTTGTCACTAAATGTCATTGATAATCCGTAAAAAAAAACAAGCATTAATTTTTTAGTGGCAGAAAAATTTCTGTCATTAATCCATTGGTAATTTTAATTATAAAATTTTAGTGACAGAATTTTTTTGTTGATAATTCCATTGCTAAATTGTTTGCCATGGAAATTTTCTTCACTAATTCCTTTGGTAATTTTAAATTTCATTATTTTAAATTATAATCCTCCAACAATTTGTATAATAGCATAATTAAAAATTTAATGATTTAAATATATTTTTAATTGTAAAATAAATTGACATGTTTGTAGAGTTAGTATTAATGAAGGTATCATCACCATTCATTTCATTATTCGATACACACTGAAAAAAGAAGACAATTTTTTAAAAAAACTTGTTTAATGTTTCATTAAAATCAATTTCTCTTGTATTAATAATAATTAAACAAAATGATAAGAAAAATATTAATAACTTTCTTATAAATATTAATATAACAATAAAATTTGATTATGTCGTCACCGCAAAAACAAATTGTATATATAAAATTTTTTAGAAAAAAAATTATGTAGGATATGCACATAAGTAAGAGAATGATTTTATTATAATCTATTCAAATCATTTATTTTTTAATATAAATATTTTATATATTTATTATAATAATTATTTTTAAATAATTAATTTTTTTTACTAATTATAAATGGTTTTCATCAAATATATACAACAAAAATAGATAATATAATATAATGTAATATAATACATATATACTTAAATTAGATATCTAATCATTGTTAATTAAAAAATTAAATGTAAAAAATACATTTATGGATAAATTATTAACAAATTAAAAGTCAAAATTAGTTTCATTAGAAATTAATATTATATTAAAATAATTTTAAAAGAAATAAAATTTCATAAAATAAATAGTAACACAAATACAGAAATATTTAAAAATGATTTTGTCATAAAAAATAGCTAAAATTACAATTATCATATAATTTATTTTTGGTTTTTAATAATATATGTATAGATAATTGTTTAGATTAAAGAATATTATATACATTATTTAATTTTGCATAAAATGTTAATAAGGTCCATTGCAGTTCATTTGACCACATGTATATTTTAAAAATAAAAGAAACTGCAAAATATCACAATCACTCTGAAAATTATTGAGCAGACAGAGCAATATCTTCCT